>NC_063168.1:42793561-43033561 GCF_023159225.1 Perognathus longimembris pacificus | reverse complement strand
AACTGAAAAACTATGAAATCCTAGTAGTCGTTAACTTATTCTTCCAGAAATGTTAAAAGTCTATCACAAATAACAAGTATAAATACAAAAACTTTCAGCAGCATCACAAATTTCAGTCAGCACACGGGACATCAGCATAGATTACTACCTCATACATCATGCCAATTTCTCCCTTAGCTCATTACCTGTGCAGATAACTGGAATTCACCTTCAAGTTGTCTGTATACAACGAAGAGAAGCTCAGAACTCATACCCTTTAGTTAGTTATCCAGACTTTCTAGCCAATATTCTTTGGGGTTTTTTTTGCCTGTAAGTTTAAAATGGTTATTTTTAAATTTTTATTTGTTTTACTGTGCTGATTTTTACTACATGGTCACTTTTCTTTTGAAGATCTAAGATAGGAAAAAAGGAAGCTCTTTACATCTGTGTATTCTTGGAAAGTAACTTGAGGATGCAGTCTTAAAATTCAATTTATATCCTACAAATTAAGAAAATGGAGGGGCGTTGGGCTTGGGAGAGATAGGGGAGAATAATGAAAGGAATTACATTTATTAAGACCCATTATATTGACAACTGCTTTGTAGAATGGTAACTCCTTTGCACAACTATCCAAACATAATAAATAAGATTTAGAAAAGAAAATTATAATTTCCTTAGTCAAAGGAACAAACCAGTAATTGCATGGTTGTGTGATGGTGTAATCTCCGCTAATAGGGAGGCAGAGGCAGAAGGATTACAAATTTGAGGCCAGGTTAAGCAAATTAATTGAACTTTGTCTCAATAAACAAGTGCACAAAGACTTGTGAATATTAAGGCAACAGCATTCACCTAGCATGCAGGAGGAGATCTTAGGTTTAATTCTGATAACTGAAGAAAGAAAATGAATGTTACACATCAAACAACATAAAATGATAATATTTTCACTAGTTATCTCACGTATAAACATGACTATTAACCACTTTGCTCTTCATTCTCTGCCTCTGATCAAGAAGATCACAGAGCAGTGAGGATTCCACAAGGACCCATCTGAAATAATCTAGCCTCTCATTGGATACAACAGATTAAGTGATGGATTAAGCTGGGTCAGAAAATTTATGCTACTGCTTCAATAACTTCACTGCTCTGTGAAGACACTTTTCGAAAGGCATTTTCTTTTAATACTTCAAAAGTCAATGACTACAATTCAGATGGAGGCAGGATAGGAATCTCAAGGGCTGTGTTCACTTTGTAGGCAGATACATGGAGAGAGATTTATAAATACAAAGATGAAAAGGAAGTCCAGAATCACATAGTTCACACCTTCAGTGATCTTTAGGTGTGAAGTTTGTCAGCTCAAGAGTAAACAGTAAATTCCAGGACCAGAGGCTCATGCCAGTAATCCTACCTAATCAGGAGGCTGAGATCTGGGGATCACAGTTCAAAGCCACCTGGGGCAGAGAAGTCCCTGAGACTATTACCTCCAATTAACCACCAGAAAACAGAAGTGGTGCTGTGAAAGAGTCTTTTGGAAGTCTTCATTTAAATTCTATAAAAAAGGCTAAACATACACACTACCCCCCATCCTTTTACATATGAAGCAATACATAGGAAACAGAGAGCAGTGTTTTTCCAATATGCCATTGTGAAAATGTGTGATGCTTATTTTTTTTCTCCCTCTCTCTTTTCATGATTAGGATTGCACCACCTACACTGCAAAATACTACTACATTATATAGAAATGGTAGAGCATACCAAGAAAACAGCAAAGGTCAGTGTATAACCACTGGTTCTCTTTAGGACAGTCGTCTTCATAGAACATCACCAGCCCACTATACTTACAATCAGCCTAAATAGCAACCCAAGGACAATCTGAGGACTACCTTCAAATCACAACTTTCATGGTCTTTCCTATATGAACACAGACAAGGCCTAACTTCTCCCACTCTCACTGAAACCTTATTTGTACAAGTATTGTAAAACATATTTGATTTTCCTTGTATATCAACTGAACCATTCTAGTTGGAGGTTACCCATACTCATCTAAAAAGCTTTCAATTTATTTTGTATGCTCATTTGGTATTAGGAATTATAAAAAAAGAACTAGCAAATCCTTACTGGAAATCCTAATCCTTACTAATTTCCTCTTGTATTAAAAACAATAAGCGAAACTTAGAAAAATAAACTTTTAGGTTGTCTTAGAACATCATGGATGATCCTAATTAGGAAAGGCAGGCTCTATTTCTTAAATGGAATAAAATATAAATCATGTTTGGAAAGTCATTCTCTTCCTCATTTTCTGATTTTTTTTCTATTCTATTACTACTCTGAGAGCACAATGCGCCAGGAGTTTTATATGTTAATGGCAATATCATGTGCTGTTTTTCATTTGTTCTGGATTTGTCTTCTCAAGGTCAATGCATTCCATTCTGCCTAAGAAGCTCCTTGGTGGAGATCATTTTTTCATAACTTCTATATCTTCTTAATTCCCATACATGTTTAAAATTCTAATCAGAATGTGAAAAGCCACATTTAAATGTGATTTTAAAAAAGAACCGAAAGCTTTCATCCATCATTATATGGTCCCTGTTTATTTTATGATACATCAACAAAAAGCCTATTTTTACCATCTTATCAAATTTGTCAGGAATTATGACCCAAGATCAAAAGTTAGGGAGAGGGTTTTTTTATGTTTTGATTTTTGTTTTCTTTCCTCTTTTCCCTCTGTATCCTTTGGGTACTGTGAGTCACTCTGCTGGGGCTGTCCTTAGACAAGTACTCTCATCCTTTCTCATCAGTCAGCTCTTTCATGTTAGCACAACTTTAAAGTACTGTGATCAATCATTGTTTCTTTATCTACCAGTCAAAATGTTCATTTTGTCACTATATACTGGGCCAGAATTCCGAGAAAGAACAATATAAAAGTTTCATATTTAATTTAAAATGCTCAATCCGGAAGAGATAAGACTTTGTAAGTGGGTTTAATAAGTAGGAAGTGTTAGATCATCAGTGCCTCTGCTACCAGTATTGATACATGGAGAAGAAAACTAACCAATGAAGTCAGGGAAATAAACATTAGCTTTACTCTAAACCTACAGACTGTTGTAGGCTGGCTGAAGACTTTTTCCCTTACATGAGAATATACATTCAAAAGGCAAACCAGCTAGGCACTGGCGGTTCATTCCTGTAATGCTAGTTATTTGCTAGTTATTCAGGAGTCTGACATCTGAGGATTATAATTTGAATCCTGTCCAGGCAAGAAAGTCCATGAGACTCCTAAGTTCAATTAACCATCAAAAAATGAAAAGTGGAGCTGTGGTTCAAGTTGTAGAACACTAGCCTTGAGTAATAAACCCCAAGGGCAGCACCTAATCCCCAAGTTCAGGACCAGCACAAAAACAAAAATGAACAAATTTAAACAACAAAATTCTATCCAAAAGAGTAAAATTATCTGAATAATAAATAGATGGACCCCTTGGGAATAAAGTTAGAGGACGCAGGCAAACACTGAGTGGGAAAATAGTAAAGAGTAAATACCTTGTACCAAAAATTCTACCTAACCAATTCTATAGGAGGAACCAAGATTAGAGCCAGTCTGGCAAAGGGAAGCTCTACTTGCCATGAGTAAGGCATTAACTTGCTTGTTGTACCTGCCTTACAGCCTCTTCTAGGTTCTCTTCAGGATACAGTCCTGTTCCTTCTGCCCATTGTAGTGGGGACTGTTGCATTTCTTCCTACTTACAGTTTGTATAAAGGACAAAATAAATCAGCAAATAATCAAACATATGACTACAAACAGAACATCATAATTGCTTGCACTGCTGAAATACATCTTAAGTAAATGAATCATGATGTTTCTACAATTAAAAAAAATTAGTTGTGCTACCATTAACTACTATGGGGAATTATGGGGAATGAAAAGGACAGTAGTAGGATCTGACTTCTGCATTATTAACTCAACTTGAGAGAGTTGGCTTGCTTTCAAAAGTCCAGATACAGTTTTAACTCCAAATTGTATTTCATGGTATGTATTTTACACTTTGGGAAATAAAAATAAAAGTGCTTATTATTTAATAAGTAAAGACTTAATGATGCTTTTAGAGAGTAGGCATCAGCTATAAACCTATGAATGACTACATAAATACAATGAACCCTTAAATGTTAATATAGTTGACTAAGAAGAAATGATCCTAGGAATTTGAGAGAAGACTGTAAGTTCTACCTTTGTCTCCAACATTTAAATATATGTCCGCTGGGTGAGTTATTTTACCTCTTTGAGTCTATTTTTTCTTTCAATGAAAATGTGAACATATGATTGAAACTAACTGGGATGAACCTCTAAGTTAACTACCACAGGTAGATACAATGAACATCCTTGAAATCTATTCACTTTTTGTGGTCTTTCATAATCTGTTCAATTTGTTTACTGAAGTAATTCAGTCTAAGTCTTAGGAAAGTCTTGTTAAAATAGAAGTTGGAAAAAAAAAAAAAGAAGTTGGGAGGGCTAATTTGTCTCCATTCCTTATAGTGTCAGAATTTAAGAACTTTCATTCTACTTGGTTAAGTTTAAGTTGAGAAAAAGTACTGTCAAAGACAAATCAGTAGATTTTATTAGAAGAAGAGTTACATTCTTGGTCTTATTGACTTTGTGGTCAAATCAAAGCATTCATTATTCCCAATCTTCATATTTAATCCTAGAAATTTTCAAACTAAAGTAAGAACTTGTATTTCTCCTTTTAGTAATTCAATCTTTAAAAAATTAATTGCTTTACGTTTCCCTATTAGGAAATTTAAATCCTGGGGACTGGTAAACTGACTGAGTTGAAAGAGAATTCCCTTATCCAATACTCACGTCAGCTTCATGCAAATGGATCTGAGACTGCCTTTAGAATAAAACCAGCTGGTGTCTCTGAAGCTTTTTATGAGTCCAGTTTCCTAGGCTTAATTTTGATTTATAACTACTGAAATTAAATCAGGCATTTTCACTGCTTCAAAAGGTGCCACTGATTTTTACCAATGCAGGACAGGGACTGGAATTATTTACCAACATACTGAGTCAGTAACATTGACACTTGGTGAGGGCAAAAACTAGAATGTGACAAATTATTATTATTTTCAGTGTGTGTGTGAAGATACGATGCCTTGAATTAAGGCCTTGATGCTCTCCCTTCACTTTTTCACTCAAGGATAGTGCTCTTCCACTTGAGCAATAGCTTGATTTTTGGCTTGGTGGTTAATTACAGATAAGTCTCACAGACTTCTTCTGTCTGGGCTGACTTTGAACCAGTATTCTTAAACCTCAGCCTCCAAAGAAGCTAGGATTGCAGGTATGAATCACTGAAGCATAGCTTTGAATGTGTCTTATTTTTTTTTTTTGGGGGGGGGTCAGTCCTGGGCCTTGGACTCAGGGCCTGAGCACTGTCCCTGGCTTCTTCCCGCTCAAGGCTAGCACTCTGCCACTTGAGCCACAGCGCCCCTTCTGGCCGTTTTCTGTATATGTGGTGCTGGGGAATCGAACCTAGGGCCTCGTGTATCCGAGGCAGGCACTCTTGCCACTAGGCTATATCCCCAGCCCTTGAATGTGTCTTATTTTTATCTCCATGTTGTACTTGAGATTCTTTCTAAATATGTGATTGTGTTATCTATGTACAACTGTGAAGATCAGAATTTTCAAATCCAACTTGAACGAATCAAATTGCCTATGATCCATCTTAACTTGAGTAGTTTCAAGGTTATAACTTTTTTTGTTGTTGTTGTTGCTAATCCTGAGGCTTGAACTTAGGGCTTGAGCACTGTCCTGGCTTTTTTTTTTTTTTTTCTTCTCAAGGCTATGACTGTGCCAACATGAACCACAGTGCCACTTCTGGTCTTTTCTATATGTGTGGTGCTGAGGAATCAAACCTAGGGCTTCATGAATACAAGGTAAGCACTCTTGCCACTAGGCCATATTCTCAGCCCCAAGGTTATAACTATTAAGGATTTCAGACAAACATTTGACATGCCACTTGGTGGCAGTGCTCATGTTACATGTACAAATATCCTTGCTTCAAATCTTTACTGTCTTCTCTACAGGCAGTCCTCAGCCAGTGACATCCTGCTAAGGAGAGCAACAGGTCTTTTGCTTGGAGCCAATATCACTATTCTATTTACCAAGTATCAATTCCACAGGAGATTAGTTAAAGTCTTTGTTGCTTTGGGAAGGGAAGAGTATATACATAGACCAATTGCTCATTTTTTCTCTCCTAGTAATAACTATAATTATGTAATTAATGTTACAATGTAATTAATGGAAAGTAAAAAAAAAAATTATACTAAGTGAAGTGAGCCAGACCCAAAGAAACATGGACTCTTTGGTCTCCCTCATAGGGAATAATTAGCACAGGTTGAGGCTAGTCACAGCAGAGGGTCACAAGTGCCCAATAGCTATACCCTTATGAACACATAAGATGATGCTAAGTGAAATGAACTCCATGTTATGGAAATGACTGTTATATCACTGTTGTAGTTACTTTCAACATGCCATGTGAAACCGTAGCTTCTATTGTTGATGAGCCTCTTGTATTTCCTTTCTGTGGTTGTACCTGCACTATCTATGTATCTTATCTGAGTACATAGGAAACAGTGTATACAGGTATTAGAACTAGGAAACTGAAAGGGAATACCAAAATCAAGAGACACAGGGTAAAAAAGACAAACGATTACAAAAGCAATACTTGCAAAACTGTTTAGTGTAAATCTATTGAACAACTTATGGGAGGAAAGGGAAAGGGGGAGGGGGGAATAAGGGAGGAGGTAACAAAGAGTACAAGAAATGTATCCAATGCCTAATGTATAAAACTGTAACCACTCTGTATATCAGTTTGACAATCAAATAAATAAACAAGTAAAAGTAAAAGAACACCTTGAACTAATTACATATGCTAAATAGGATAGGGGTTCTCAGAACAGTGCTAAGACATTGTAATATTAGTCAATACCTTGAAATCTTTGTAACATCTGCTCCCTCAAAGTGCAGTAGCCCTTGACCCCTAATATGGCTTCCCTTATGCAGCTCTTAAAATCTCTGTTGTGCAGACTTCTTTGACCACCTTGGGTAAATGATTCAGCAGCATCTCCACCATGCAGTTACTTTCCAACACTACTTTTCATTTGTTCATACCATCTGCCACATCTGAAACTCTTTTGTTTCAGATAGAAGTCTGCTTTCATTCATAAGAAAGGAAACATGGGGAGAGAAAAGTTGTTGTATTTCTTCTTTATACTACATTTCCCATCCTTAGAAAAAGCTGGATGTTTAGCAGTTGCTCAGAGGATATTTGTTGATAATATAGGCCAGTGATTTTGAATATGTTGCCTAAGCACAATTACGGTTGGCCCTAATTCAAATTAGACACTCAAACGGCCAAAATTACCTTACAAAAAACTCTCATAAACGGAATTGGAGGTCGGACTCAAATGATACAGTCTCAGCCTTGAGTTAAATAGTAAGTCTGAGCATGAGGCCCTGAATTCAAGCCCTAGTACTTGCACCAAAATATCACAAATGCACAATGAACTTGTCCCAAAGCCAAGTTGCTTATAATACTGCAGAATATGGAATGTAGAAGCAGATATGAACCAATTCTTATGTGAATCAATCAAAATATAATTATTGGTTTATGTGATCAGTAATGTAAAATAATGCCATTTCTCTTAATTATTTGAAGTATAGTTATTTCTTGTGAAAGATTTATTATTTTAAAACACAGGGAGCTATTATCTAAGTATATTATTAAATAAATATTTCAACTTTTTAAAGTAAATTGCATGCAAAGTCATTTTGGGTAGAAAATAAACCATTTCACAGATAGTAATGGAGTGGACCATATATAATATGTGGACAACACAAAACACAAACTTATCCTAAAACCTAAAGTATGGGTTGATGATGATTGATTTGGAACAATAGTATTAATTAACTCTCCACATGAAAAGTAAATACTTCTAACAATACATCTTGTTTCCTGGATTCATCACCTGAAGTAGACAGAAATACTTATCACTCAAATGAAAGATTTTCAGCCTAAGTCCTGGGTTTCTGTGAATATGTCTGTTTTGTGGCAAAGGTCACTCTCAGATGTGGTTAATGTTGTGGGCATGAAAATAAGAAGAGGATCCCACTAGAGTGGGCCCAATCTAATGGCATAAAACAGAAATGTATGTGGAATTAAGAGAGATTTGCAAGATCATGGAATCAGAGGCATGTAAAATGTTAGAAGACCTTTACCTGCCCTTGATGGAAGGTATGAGAAAAGACAGGAAAAGGAATGAGGGAAAGTAGAATCCAGCCACTAATGATTGCTGGCAAAGAAAGTGGATCTAATACTTAGGTCCTGCAAGGAACTGAATTCAAGCAGACTCAAATCCCCTCATTGTCTCCAGGATGGAACAGCTTTGCCACCATCTTAACTTGGTACTAAGCAGAGTACCTGCCTTAGACATACTGTACCCAGACTTCTGAGAGTGAGGTAATACATTGGTAATGTCTTAAAATGTTTGTGGAAACGCTTACAGCAAAAACAGGAAACTGGTACATAGTATATAGTGTCTGTGGCGTAATAAATCCTTGTGGCCCTTACATCAAAGGAAAAAAAAAAAAAGCCTACCATCTAAACTCTACATTCTTCAGTCTTCCATTCACTTTGCTGCTTTCCTTGGTGTCCAAATTATGCATATAACAGTCATGTTTTTTGCTTAACAAATAAGAAGACACAGTGTCAGTCATTTAAAAGAATCATTGTTTCGCTTGCTTTTCTGAAAGTGTCCTTCAAGACTTCTTTGCAAGGATTTCATGCTTAAATGTTTTGTTTTAGTGAAATTCGAAGTGGATGCAGAGGGCTGACCATACCTGAAGGTATCTAAACCATTGATGGTGTCAGATGACATTGTTCCTTCCCAACAGCTTCTTTGGAAAAGTAACCAGCCCCCATCTCCAGGTGAGTTTCATGTAATTTAGTTGTCAAAGTGATGAAGCACAACTCTTTTATTTAATTTATATAAAATTGATATCGACTTGACTGTATCCTTTGCCAGGCCAATGGAAATTTTTCCCAGACAAGACATTCTGTAAATGGTGGAGCCAAACAAAGAAGAAAGGAAGACTTCAGGGGAGATAAAAGGTAAGATCACAGCTTCCCCAGGACTCCTGAGTTTAAGCCATCTCTTCCATGCTATTAAGCTCAAAGTTTCTGTGACCTTGAGGTACGAATAATAAAAGCACCAACTTTGAAAAATCCTTGCAATCCTCCTACAGCAAAGACCATTAAGAAGTACTAGCAAAATATCAGATTTTGTTCCCTCTGTATGTCAATTTGTTGGGTAAATCTTGGAATTGAAAAGCAAAGATTGATTAAATGTATTGATCTTTCAGTGCCTTTAGAGGATAAAACATTCAAGAATATATATTTATTGTGATTCTTATACTAAAAGATATCTGAAACACAAGAATCAAGCCAAAAGAAAATCTCTTGAGTTGTCTAAACCTACCCCTTCTAGTATATTACAGAGAAGAGTAAAACCTAGACTAACTAGACATTGCTATTTAAAGCTAATAACTAACTACATTTGCATTAAATAAGCTTTTCTTCCTATAGGTAAACTATCCCAAAATTAGACAACTGGTCTAGCAAAAACAAAAATGAAATAAGAAGCATTTCAAACATCTGTAGGGATTTTTGCATGAAAATACACAGTTTTTCTCTGATAATTTTTATTACTCCAGTTTATTTTTGCCTTACCACATCCCTTGTAAGATACCAATAATTGGTATTGCTACTATTATAGTTATTACTATAATTACTTCCAGATCTTCAAACACATAAAAGCATGTACAAATGTATTATTGTCATCTTTTTCCCCTCACACATATAGTAGACAACAACAACAAAAAAGAATTTACAGACTATTCCCAAAAGGATAGAAATTGTTAGGACAATTTTACAGATGAAGATCCTTAGGCTTAACAAATTAAAAACGTTTTTCCCATGACTCTACACTGCTTAAATGACTCCAGTAAGTCAATAGGCCTTAAAGAATAGGCCTTAAAGAAAATATGAGTTTTTCTATCTACCTAATTTTGCTTAACACTACAGTTATATACCATCCAATCGTCGTTTATATAGTTACTACACATTCATTCATTCATACTGAGTCCTTCAAAGGATCTCAAGACTCGGTCGTATTTGGATTTTCATATGCCTGACAAATAATTAACATATAACAAGTGATTGTTAATAATGTCTTTATATAACCAGTGACTGAAAATGATAGCTATACTGCCAGGATTCTGTAACTTGGTTTTAAAAAGCCTGCTTTCAGAAAAGAAAACCTAATATTTTGAAGAAAAAGCACCATCTGGTCACATGACACATTCTTAGAAACTCACCATTTCCACCATGCTCTATAAATGAAGAAAGCTACCAGGCTAGTGTTTCCCAAAGGTACTGTGCATACAGCTTGTTTTTCTAATAACATATAAGGGCATCCTAGAAGCGATCTTCCTGAATCATCCTACAGCTAAAAATGTCACCAAATATGTTCGTCATGAAAGATTCTGCACATTTAAAATGTTTTTTCCCCCCAATGGTATCCAGTATGGCTTTCAGCGCAGACAACAAAACACATCTGAGAAAAATACATCCATAGTCAATTCACTTTTGCAAGCTCTACAGTTAAGCATTGTATCAAAAATGATTGTTTTCCCATGTATTTATATAGACATGTAGCCTTACTGAATTTATGATTAATCTCTATTTTTTCAGAGTGAAAAACTATAACCTATATTTCATATATTTCTCATAACATCCCTTAGGATGAAATCATACATTCATATATTTATATTTATGAATATTCCTTTTACATAAATCTACAGATAAATTCAATGGAATATGCCATAACTGATATGTTCTTCTTTGTGAACAGTACAGTCTTTATGGCAATGGATCATATAAAAGTAATATTTATTCATTGTTCAAGTTATAATTATTTTCTAAATGTTAAAAATGGTTGAACATTTCTTTCCAAGAAATCCCTATTTTTTTAATCTAATGCCTCTCTCAAAGCATATTTGTTCACTCCAGTCCCCAATTATAACAAGATATAAAGAAGAGATAACAAGTAAAACTTCACTGAGATGAGGAAAACATTAAAACAAGAAAAATATAGATATAACCACAGCCTCAATATTCTCAAATATTTTGCTACAGCTCTCTATTACTGTTAGTATTGCTCATTGCATTTTATTGTAAATAAGGTAAATTTTGCAGCGCAGCAAACTAATAATAAAAGATAAATCTCCACAAGGACAAAAAGTTACTTGAACAGTTGCTCATCCTGATGATTAAGGAAAAGCAGACAAAACTCCTAGTAGGTAGAATAGGGAGACAAGAGGAAGACTAAAGTGTACCTGTCAAGATATTAGTTAGGTTTTTCATAGGTGATGGTTTAATCTGAAAGTGGAAGTGAAGTGCCTTAAGTTACTAAACTTGACCACTTAAGAAAAATATTTATTCATCATATATGTGCATGTAAAACACAAACTTCTCATAAAATGCTGATTCCTAGCATAAGTCTATTATAACTCTTAGATAAATAAATTCTAATTTGGTGTTAAATGATATTTTGATAAAGGTATCAATTATTTGATAGAAAATTTAAAAATAACATTTTGTTTTTTCAAGCCTATTGACTTATGTGTTAATATTCTAAACTTCTAATTTCTTTTGTGTGTGTGTGTGTGTGTGTGTGTGTGTGTGTGTGTGTGTGTGTAGTGAGGGGGGGGTCCTTGAGCTGGATCTCAGGGACTGGAAGATGTCCCAGAGCTTTCCTGCTCAAGTCACAGATCTCAATTCCCAAACCTTCTAATTTCAATATATTAAATATTTTAATCTATTTTGACATTATAGTATTTAAGTATACTTACTCAAATGTAAGTTTCCCATGAAATCTATAACAGTCCCATAAGTGAGAATGCTATAATGATTGTACATTTAAAATATGAATTTGATAGCAGATGACAAAAATATAACTGAATTTAGTCTTTTTTTTAACATAAGTAGAAGAGGACCATCTGAAATAATTCTTAGATCAGATTTTACCCATTTTCCTTTGTTGTTCAACTTATAGTCTCTCTTTTTTTTTCCTTAATAAAACTTGAGAAACCATGAGCTGCTAATGATAAATTTATTTCATGGGAAGTTTCAAAGTAAGTTGTATGTGTCTTACCTTACATTTATTTTTCATTGGTTTATTAAACATGTTTTCCATTTTAAATTTGAACTGTGATTTCTACTGAATGTATGCAGATGTCTCCAATGTCTCCCATCCTAAATCTTTCATTTTATTTCCTGAATATTTTCTGAGGAGAGAGAAAAGTAAAATAAGTATATGTTCATTCGCTTGGCTTTACCTTTGAACTGTCTTGCTGGTTTTCATCATGTTTGGAAGGAGCTGCATTTCACACTTAAGCTGTTCCACTGTGGAATGATAAGTGAGGACCATCCTTGTCGATATTCACAGCTATACAAAAGACATCCAGGTACACCTGGCTTTTGAATCGGAAACCAGCTAGCCCCTCTCACATTTACAGAATTGCTTTGGGGAGAGTTAAACCTGGATAACTTCCAAGCTGGTTAAAAATAATTCTGGGAGAAAAGTGCAGAGTTGGTGCTTGGCAATAGAAACATGAGTAATGTTCAACGGCAGCAGATTCCTTTCAGGCTGCTCAGATACTCATTTCAACTTCTAAATTTCTTGCAGGAGTTATCTCCTATTTACAGCTTTCTCCTGATAAACATATTGAAAATGCAGTCAAACAGCTTTATATCACTTCAGAACTTGAGCTCAAATTTAATCCTACTGCCCTGATGGAACTCAGGAAACTGCTAGGGCATTTTCATTATAGCCAGACCTGACTGCAAAACTCCTAGTCATTCTTCACAACTCTGACAGCATCATTCATTTAGAACAATGGGATCGATCTACAAAGAAGCCAGTGGCAATGAACTCTGGATACTCCTACAAAAGAGAATATCCTATCTAGTTGACAAATGTTTCCCTCTTTATTCTTTGCCTAGAGATAAAGTATCACATCAGTGGGATTTTTGCTCCTGGAAAATATTACAGATTTTCTTGATGTTATTAAATTGATTACATTTAAATCTCAGTAATCAGGTATAGCTCATAATCCCTAGCCAACAAGGTTAGAATTGTCTATCATTAATGTGCATCATATTTCTGAAGATAGATTGATGAGCATTTTGTTTCTCATAAGAATTTCAGGTATGGTAAAGAAGCAATCTATTATGCTCTGATTTAGAAAAGAACAGAAGACTTAGCCAGGCAGGCACCAGTGCCTGTAGTTACTCAGGAAGGTGAGATCTGAGGATCATAGTTTGAAGATGGACTGGACAGGAAAGCCCACGAGACTCTAATTTCCAATTCACCACTCTGAAAAAATGAAGTAGAGCTGTGGCTCAGCTGTTATAGTACTAGCCTTGAAAAAAAAAGGCTCAGGAACAGGGAACAGCTTCTGAGTTCAAGCCCCAGGACCAGTACCAATACAAAAAGAATCAAAATAGGATACTCTTAAAACTACCATGATGAGGTCAATAGCTTCTAGGTCTGCCATGACTCTTGAAGATTATAAGTAATATTAGTAAATTTGATAAACTGGATGGAATTTGATAAAAGAGATGTAGAGTTGAAAGAAAATTAGATTAGTGTATGTAATGATTCATAGTCCAGGTTCCTCAGCACTTGTAGGAAGAATAAGCATGCATTGTCCATTGATAGACTTGATAGACTATCTAACACAATGTTCATAAAAATATTATAGAAACTGAGACTAGATAACACACATTGGATAAAATATTGACTACATCAACATTCAGTTGGAACTGTACCAGCTCTGTGTGGCAGCTCTTGGAGTTTCTTTTCTTTCACACTTTTCCCCAGTTAATTTGTATGTGTGTGTGTGTGTGTGTGTGTGTGTGTGTGTGTGTGTGTGTGATAATTTTGTTTGGTTCAAGTTATTGGGGGAAGAGATTAAAGTTTCCCTGACAGATCTTTGCTACTAGGAAAAAAGGATCTCAAAGTATTTGGTAAAAACCTATAGAATTTAGGGAAGTTTCATGACCTTGAAAGCTAGACCTGGATATTAGACAGAGAATGTATTATCTAGAGGGAATACTTGTTTTCCTATAGCCAGACACAGCTCTGTAAAACTGGAAAAAGTTATGAAGCCATACTCTAGGAGAAAGAAAATCTGTAGTGACAAATGGGACCTACTCAGCAGCTCTCCATTCCTCATTCTAATTTGCGTGGCCACTTTTCACTTTGCTTTTCTTGACCCAGTCCAGTAAAGTAAGATGCCTGGTAGGGGTCCATGGTAAGATGGCAAAAAAATTACTCTACAGCCCAAATCCAAACCACTAAGTGAACTTCAGGCGTAGCTCAAAGCCAGGAACCCTCCTTAGAATCAGCAATAGGTGCAGGGAAATGGATGGACCTAGAATAAATCATGGTAAGTGATGTGAGCCAAGTTCAGAGACACAAACAGAACAAGTTCTCTCTCACCTGTGGAAGCTAGATCAAAAATACACTGGGGCATGATAAATTATACAAGAATCAAGCCATTCACACACAGTGAAACCAAAGGAGGGTATTCTTAGGAAAAGAATAAAGGTACAATGGCTAAGTGCCACTGATCATATGAAATAATATTTATCCAAATGAATTCCAGGAAATAGAAACACTTTTTTTTTCCTCTGTTGCTGTTTTCGTTTTGTTTTTGTCTTTTTTTTTTCTTTTTATCTGTCTTTGGAAGGGTAAGGAAGACACAGAAATTGAAGGACCAGAGCTAAACAAATGCACCAGTGGTACTCACTAGACACTAGGTAACTACTGAAAATGTACTATACAACTTGTGGGTGAGGATGGGAGGGAAAAAAATGGGAGACAGCAAGGGAAGGGGTGATATTGACCATAAAGAAATGTACTCTTTGCCTGACTCATATAAATACAAACCCTCAGTACATCACCTTTATAATAACAATACCAAAAAAAAATCAGTGATAGGAGTCTGTGCTGTGCTCTATGAACATTAAATCCTTATCTAGTCTCTAAGGAGGGTTTTCCTTTGAAGAGTCAGTCTTTCAAGAGCCTCTGAGAGAAGCTTAGGACAGTGTGGGCTGTGGACTTCACATAGCACCAGCAGATGGCATCAGCTTCCTCAGTAGGTGACTACTTAGGCTCCATTGTCAAGGAACAAAATTGGCATCCCTAGATGGCATGCATTTGTTTAATGTATATTTATTACACAAGGATTATATGCTTGCTCATACAAATATTACCTTCTAGCAAGAAAAGAAATGTATATATATATATATATATTTCTCAAAAGGACACACAATGCTAGACATTACAGCAAAATGTCAACACAGGACCATGTGGAAGATGACAGCAAGATCTAACATACTCCAAAGCATCAGCAAAGACTTTTGTTAAAGAGGTGGCTTATGAAGTATGACAAATGTGGACATACCATTTCTCATCTCAGTGGAGCATGTTCGAGAAGGATCCACTTTGGAAAATAGATTGCCATTAACAAGAATCCACAGAGGGGCTGTAAATATGGCCTAGTGGCAAGAGTGTTTGCCTAGTATACATGAAGCCTGGGGTTTGATTCCCCAGCACCACATATATAGAAAATGGCCAGAAGTGGTGCTGTGGCTCAAGTGGCAGAGTGCTAGCCTTGAGCAAAAAGAAGCCAGGGATAGTGCTCGGGCCCTGAGTCCAAGGCCCAGTACTTGAGAGTAACAAGTATAGACAGAACGTTGGTCACCCTACCTATGGTCTGCAGGAACAATTTAGGAAGAATGAAAAGAAGAAATATACCCAGCATCACGCACTTGGGATTCTTTTTACAACTGATTCTGGCTGAATTCTGACCCCACTGAAGGAGAATTGTTGTTCTATGAAAAAGGAATGGACTATTGGTCTGAGTCCAAATATTACATTATTTAAATATTATTAGAAGACGAAAGTACTAGCTCCTGTTAGAATATCCTATAATGGATATTTCCTTAAGAACACAAGACTATCACAGACTAGGCTAGCATGCAGGCTCATGTACACCAGTTCTCCAATAGTCCAATTCCAGAAGAGATGATTTGTGTTGCTTCATCAAAAACCATACTGTAATTGATTAATAGGTGTGGAAAATAACATATGTGTATATATTCATATATGTATACACACATATACGTATATACATCGGTGTATATACACACATATATATACAAAAATAATATTTTTTTCTTTCATGAAGCATCTTCCAGAATGTGCACTCATGTGCATGCATGCATGTCTGTGTGCATGTCTGTGCATGCACACACACACATTGCACAGCAACCTGTTTATTTTTCTGTGCTTGTTCTTGATTTTTATCTACACTTTCTAATATACTACATTATTAATATTCCTCTATAATCTTAATCTTAGTAGTTTATTCATGGAAATTTTCAGGTATTTAAATCAATGCCTAATTGACATTTTTAGCCTAAACATATTTTCCCATCATTATAATGATTTATGAAAAAACATTAAAAAATACCAAAAATAAACTAACTTAGCATTTTGCTTACATATGCTAAAAAAATACATTCAACTTTTTGCTTCTGAGTGAACATGTAGGATGAAACCAATAAGCATGTTAGCCTGAATTTTTCTGCTTGTTACTCTGCTGACAAAGAAAGGGCAAGTCTTCACTTGACCATGTTAGTTGGATTTACAAATTTAACTTTTTATTGTATTTTTATTTTTTTTTAATTTTTATCATTTGTAGGGCTTGAACTATGCACCTGGGCACTGTCCAAAAGCTCCTCTTCTCAAGGCTAGCACTCTACCATTTGAGCCACAGAACCACTTACAGTTTTCTGGTGGATAATTGGAGATAAGAGTCTCACAGACTTTCCTGCTTGGGCTGGCTTTGAACCTAGATCCTTAGATCTCAGCCTCCTGAGTAGCTAGGATTTCAGGAGTGAGCCAATGGCACTCAGCTTGAGTTTACAAATTTAAATAAGTTTTATGATATTTCCAATTCAGTATCTTATACCATATTGACTCTATTTGCAATCATACCTAATGTATTAAATTACAACCATATGCACTGAATACTTAGAAACCCGTACCAAGGAGGAATCTACAATAAAAGGGACTGTCTCTGTGGATGTTGGCATATATAATGGAACAAATGATAACAAAAATAATATAAAATGGAAACTTCTACGAACTTCTTTAGATTGGCTTGACATTACACTCCTGCACTTTCTTGTTCAACATCACTTCATACAAAATACAAGCTTTCATTCTGACTTTTCTCAAAGTCAGTATGTGTCGCCTTTGGTAAGTTTCAGCATTGCTTGATATTTAATGATATTAGAAAGCACATTTCCAAATCCTACCTCCTGATATTAACCTAGAGGATTGCTTCTATGGATGAATTTGAACCAGTATTTCAGGTAGCACACAATGATCATTACTCACTCAATGATGTGTTCTGAGTGAGTCTCCAGAGTTCATGGAGAGATAATTATATCTTGTAGCTTTACACTCATAAATGAACTTATGCTACTATGTTTAAAGGCTTACAGAAAAAGGCTTCTGTCCCATGAGCAAATCACATTTGTCCTGGCTTACCCTCCTGCCTCCAGCCATGTGGCAGCCATGTGACATCTCAGTG
Organism: Perognathus longimembris pacificus; assembly: GCF_023159225.1. Lineage (NCBI taxonomy): Eukaryota > Metazoa > Chordata > Mammalia > Rodentia > Heteromyidae > Perognathus > Perognathus longimembris. The sequence goes on along the minus strand of NC_063168.1, from coordinate 43,015,806 downwards.
TTCAAAATGGAGAAAAATATTTTTTCAATAAATTAACCAATCTGCAATATTTTCCTATAGCAGTCCAAAACTGAGTAAGATGCTGACCTGAAGTATTATAGATCGAGAAGGGACCTACATTTGTCGTCATATTTATTTCCAGACATCTTCTAAATGCTAGATGTTATGTCCAATGATTCGTTACCTACAACTGTGTCACATATTTAATACTGTCAGCTCTTTGAATAGGTCCAGATAATTTCTTTAACTTGACAAAGATTTCACAGTGTAGCCAGGAAATCAGTTTCCAAAAGGTATCAGTCAGAATCCAAATCCTTGTTTTTAACTACTGTTTGTACCAAAGAAATTTGACTAATTACTACTATTTTTTTAAAAAAAATATATGACTATAAATTTAAACTGTAGAAAGCTTTCAAGTTCATCTAATTTAATAAAAAAGTAAATTAGGGGCTGGGGATATGGCCTAGTGGCAAGAGTGCTTGCCTCATACAGATGAAGTTCTGGGTTTGATTCCCCAGCACCACATACACAGAAAATGACCAGAAGTAGCACTGTGGCTCAAGTGGCAGAGTGCTAGTCCTGAGCAAAAAGAAGCCAGGGACAATGCTCAGGCCCTGAATCCAAACTCCAGGACAGGCCAAAAAAATAAAAAAATAAAAAAAAAAAAGAAACGAAATTTAGTCCTTGAACTAACCACTCCATTATTGATGTTTGATGATGGCTCAGATTCTGTTACCCAGGGCTCAGCTTCTAAGCTAATCAGAGATCTTGGTTTCATATAGGCCATACCAGGTCCCCTATGTTCCTTATATTTCCTTTCACATTTTTTTCAAGGGCTTTTAGATATATTATCTCTATTGACTTTTCTAAGAACACGAATACATCACACAAAATATATGACATCTTTTGTCTCTTAATACCAAAAATTCACAACATGGTTCTCACTTTGCTCCTTAATTCAGAGGCATCATCACCTCAGCCTTTAATTTTCTTTTAAAGGAAGAATTTATTTCAGCCATCCCCCCTGGCCTATGAGCTTGCTGGGGTTGTGTCCCTGTGTAACCTCCTGACTATACCCTCCATGCTGGGAAGCCAGCCTCCCAGCAGAAGATGACATTAATCAGGGATATGGTTGAAATTCCTTGACATTACTCTTCTCTGGAAAATACGTAATGGCAGAAAAATTGTTCTTCAATTAATTCAAATTTAAACATTTCATTTGATGAAGCTGATATCTTTCACATATTTTTGTGCCAATTCAAGATTGGAGCCTCCTAACACTTGTGCATGCATATTTGACAGATACATTAAAATTAAAGGGTGACAATTACAATGGGCAATTGTAACATCATGCTCGTTTGGATACAAATGTATTTAACCATTGTACTCTAGCGGATTGTCTTAACACAGGACAACAGAAGTTTCCCAGAAGCAGTTGAACAATTGTACTTTATACAAAGAATAAATTATACCCTTGGGCTAAAAGGAAACCACATATGAGGGGTTCCAAAAGGAACCAACCATGGCGAATTGACTTGGCCTGAATTAAACTCAATACAAAGAGAACAATCACATCACATTCATCCTCTTACCAATTGATCTTGCAATGTCTCCTTTACTTTTGATTTACAACTGTACAAAAAGAAATTGGTTAGAAATTGTATATGTGTATGTGAATATATACAGGTGAATATATCTGTATACAGTTAAATAGACATTAGAAGGAAATATAGAGAGGTTATTGTATTACTATTTATCAGTAGTATATGGCAAACTATATAATATTACATGTAAATGTGAAAGGATGTCCAGTTTATTGAGGAATAGTAATAAGTAAATGAGTTTAGCCAAAATAAAATGTAATAAGACTTTTGCCCTTCTGAGAAAAGTATAATGGTAAGGAAAGGTGAAATGATTTCAATGTATTTATTATAACTCAAATATACAGTAAAGTGTTCCTGAATTTTATTTAGACCAGCCAGCTCATCCTCAACATTGATTATAACAATTTCAAACTAAAAGAGTAATATGTACAACTTTTAATAATTTGGTAAGTTGTTTAGCATTTACTTTAATAATTAGAGGTGAATTATTAACACTTTAGAGCAGGTGACAAGATATTTGATACATTATGCACTGACATATGTCTTTCATATCTCTGACTGTTACTATTTCCAATGGCTAAATTAACGTTAGTCAAGGTTAACTAACTCTGTTCTATTGCCATGGATGGGTCCCTTGGCTATACAATTTTTACTTTAAATCCTCTTGGAAATTGAAGAATGTCAAATTAAACCTTTCCCATATAGCCAGAGGGAAGAGAGTAGAAAGCCATAATTCAGACCACTCTGTAACCCATTATTGGATATTAGTCTTTTTTTCAGTGTCATTGCCTTGGAAGGTAATCCTTTCTTGGCTCTAGAAAATAGAATCTAGATTGATAGGGCCTAAAATCTGTATAATGATCAAGTTTCTGCTGCACTGTTCATCTCTGAAGTGAAAAATATTTATTTTTCCCTTACATTTGTCATTAGCCAAGAAAAATGTCATGGGTGATACAGTTGTGGGAGCTAAAAAGTAAATGGATATCAATTGGATATCAATGGATATCTAAAGGATCAAGTACAATGAGTGAGCTTGAAATCCTTCAGAAATTGCATCTTTACAGCAAGAATCCAGATATACTAAATTCTAACTAATCTTTGCATTCCTTATTCTATGTGCTAGATTGTACCACCAGTTGCAAACTGTGTTTAATGTCTTGGAAAATGACTTGGAATTAGAAGCTGCTGTTACAGTCAAGACACCAGGCTAGTCCATCAGTTTGAGAAGTATAATGGGCAGATTCTTTTATTTGCTTTCACACATCTGTGAAATAGGGACAGTAATGTCTAATGTCTCTACATCACAGAGATATTATAATAATTCAATAGAAAAAAAGGAAATGTGAAATCAATTGGAAAAGTTAAAAGTACTCTTTCAATGTAATAATGACAGGCTTGGAATATTCTCAGAGAAGTTGAGGTTAAAATCTATACAAGGATTGCTCACTGGTAAAGTAACAGAATAATGAAGAAAACACTATTTTATTAAAGACAATGTAGACATTATATATTAAACAAACTTTTCTACTCAAAGGATAATCCAATTTTCATCCATTCAAATGTTATTACCTTACCAGAAATGAGTTTCATTTTCTTAAAACCATGCAGAACACAGTATCATTTTCAGTCTGGTGGTACTGATTAATCTTTTCATATTTTCTGATGGGTAAGGAGAATGGTGAAGCGAATGTCAGATTTAGTGTTATACCTGAACTTACATCTCTATTCAGAAACTTTCTAATTTTTTGACATTAAGGGTGAACTGTGCCAACCTGTTTTTAACATAATAAAATAAAACATTAAAAAATATAAAAGTTTCTCATATGGGTGTGGCCTAAATCATAGAAACAAATAAAAATGTATTAATTTTGAGGGCCCCTAAATTTAAATATCTTGAAAGTTTGTTTCAACCTAATTTTCCCCAAATCTTTTAATAAATCCACAGAGAATTTCATATATATACGTATATATACGTATATATACATATATATACGTATATATACATATATATACACACACATATATATGGCCTCATTTTCTCCTGTCTTCTGTTCTCTAGTCTTTTTTCTTGTTAGACCCACTACACTTTCTTTTAAATTTATCAGACACTTCTTCCTCCTCTTCTCTGCCCAACCTTCAACTGTCACAGCACAGCTCAACTGTCATTTCTGTGGAGCTCTTTCTTAACATTAGGTTTAATATTCTGTGAATTCTCTTTTAACCCTACTCTTGCTTGGGATCTTAAAGCCTGCATTCTGCTTCTTCTCATTTGATATTTATTGAACCTACATTTTCTCTCATCATTATCTTTTCAAATAATATGTAGACCATCTCTCTCGGGAGAATACAAGGTTCTTCTGGTTTGTGACTATGAGTCAAATTTTTTCAATGTGTCTAAAGGTGGGTCCTCTAAACTACACTCAATGCATGTGGTTTATATTAGTGTGAATTAAATCAATGTACATGTGATGTTGTCATGAAATTAAAAACAAATGTGCATTCCAAGTGTCAGGAAAGTGTCTGAGAACAAATAGCATATACTAAAATGATTTTCCAGTTGTATTGTATGTCACCCTATGGTGGCTGTGCATACCATTATTACCAGAACAGGGACTGGATTTTTTTTTAAATGTAGCTCTGTGTAGAGTTCAGATTAAAACTAAACCAATTTCTGTACACAAAGAGGCACATTTGAGAAGCTGCAATCCATAGCATATTTGGAAGAAATCCATTCAATATTTACTAAGTTAAAACAAAAATCATTGATGAAATAGAATAGTCTCAAGCAACTAGCTAAGTAATAATGCCATACAAAATAATACCACTGGTGAAAGATAATTACAGCCCATATTTCAAATGAAAATTTATGAAATTAAAAAGAAAACCAAGTTATTTAAATGAGCAAGTGGTCCATATTTGACAGCTCATTAGCTATGAAAATGAGAACTTGATGTTTTATCATTTCCTAAATTATAATGTCTACCTTCACTTTCACATCTATCTGTCTTTCTGTCTCTCTATCCATCCATTCATCAATCCATCCATCTGTATGTCTATCCATACATTCATCTAGCATGGAAAAGTTGTTTACTCAATACTGTACTACATTTTAGTAGCTGGAAATTGTTAGGCTTTAGTGGTATCAGATATCTTGATGGATATTCTTACATAATTTTTTTCAGTCTCCTAAGTAGTTATCTTTCGATCTATTTAACTATTGTTCACTTGTCATTGATTTGACATTAACCAGATACTACTTTATACTGTGTCTTTTATTATATTTTAGAACTAGCATTTCTCTCTCTTCTTTTTTTGGTCCATTCAATGTATTTATTCTAGTTCAATACGCAATGCCTATTATGATTCAGGTACTATTTTTATATTTAGGCATAGGTATTAGACAAGGTAAAGTCCACTACCAATGACATTGATTTTGCAAATTCCACCACCAAGTGGGACATTCATTTAATTATTTAATTCTTTTTGCACATGCCCACTGTCTATTCAAAGAAGATGGTTCAGGTCTCAGAAATTCCTTTCTTAATTTCATTTCTGTGCATTCTCTGTGAGTTTTCAGTATGGTAAGTAATTCAAAATTGGCATTCAATAGATATGATATTTAAAGATAATTTGAGTATTGTCAGTGGCTTAGTGGAATTTATACTTCTACTTAAAAATGTAAAAATAATATTATATCAAAATCAAATTAGTTGGTAAGAACTCAAAGGAAAGTCTAATAAGTTGGTATTCCCCACACTGAATATCAGAGGAGAAAAGAGTTCTCTACTCTGCAGACACTCCTTGAGATATAATGATGTATAAGGATTTCTCCATCACATTTCTAATGAAAATCTTCATACATATTTGTGTTTCAATGGAAATCTATAGTTATGGTGAAAGTTGTCAGCTTCAACTATTAATTCTTATTGTGATTCATAACAACAACATGTACATCTGCTTTTTTTGTAATTTACTTATTAATTAAACAAAAATTTTTTGACAAGGTGTTGTGCAAAAAGGGTGCAGTTACATAGTAGGGCAGTGTGTACATTCCTTGTGATATCTTACAACCTGTTTTTCTTTCCCTTCCCTAGGTCAGGTAGACATATATACAATACACAATGTACCAAGAACATATACAGTAGCCATGTGGCCTACACCCAAGAAAATTCACCTAGGGCTTTAAATGTAATGTTAACATTAGACAATATGTTGACTGTAGTCTTATATGAATGTACATACATAGATTTTGAGCTATTGTATTCCACTGAGAGGTCAATTGTTGACCTTTATATGTTGAGTAGTTGTTTGGTTTTAGTTAAACACTGTTGGGAAGCTGACCCAATCCTGTGGGAAATACCATTTGACAAGCAGTTTTTGGTTTCACAGACCTGGTCTCTACTGTTTCTCCGTCACCCCATCTTAACAGTCATATATCAGGGAGATCATGCCCCTTTGTTTGATGTGTTCTAGGTTTATCTTGCTCAACATTATTTGTTCAAGTTCTGACCATTTCCCTGCGAATAACAATATTTCGCCATTCTAATTGTTATGTAGTATTCCATTGTATATAGGTACCATATTTTTTGATCCATTCATCTGTGGAGGGGCATCTGCGTTGTTTCCATATTTTGGCTATTGTGAATTGTGCAGCGATAAACATGGAAGTGCAAATGTCTTTTTGATATCTTGGGGCCTGCTGTTCAGGATAGATGCCTAGGAGTGGTATGGCTGGGTCATAGGGTAGGTCTATATTGAGTTTTGAGAAACCTCCATACTGTTCTCCAAAGTGGTCGTACTAATTTGCACTCCCACCAACAATGGAGAAGGGTTCCTCTTTCCCTGAACCCCCTCCAGCATTTGTTGTTGCCTGAGTTCAGAGTATAGGCCATTCTAATTGGAGTGAAGTGGTATCTCAGGGTCGTTTTTAATTGCATTTCCTTTACTACCAGGGATGTAGAAAATTTCCTCATATGTTTCTTTGCCATTTTTATCACTTATCTTGTGAAATCTCTCTTTAGCTCCTTTGCCCATTTCCTAATTGGTTTATTGGGCAGGGAGGGGCTTAGTTTTTTGAGTTCTCTGTAGATAACAGATATTAGGCCTTTGTCTGTTGCTGTGCTGGTAAAGATCCTTTCCCAAATGGTTGGATGTCTTTCTAGTTTGGTGGCTATGTCTTTAACTGTGCAGAAACTTTTATTCTGTCCAATGCCTAACGTATGAAACTGTAACCTCTCTGTACACCAGTTTGATCATAAAAATTAGAAAGAAAAAAAAAAGAAACTTTTATTTTGTAGTACTCCCATTTGTCGAGTCTCTCCCCTATTTGTTGTACCCCTGGGACTATATTCAGGAAGTTCCTTCCTGTGCCTATAAGTTCTAGTGTCTTTCCTACTCTGTCCTTCAGTAGTTTCAAGGATTCAGGTCTGATATTGAGCTCTTTGATCCATTTTGAGTTGATCTTGGTGCATGGTGATAGGCTTGCGTGTACTTTGAGTTTTCTGCATATGGCTGCCCAGTTCTCCCAACACCAGTAATTGAAGAGGCTATGTTTATTCCATTGTATGCGTTTGGCTGCTTTGTCGAATATCAGCTGAATGTAAGAGTGCGGTTTTATTTCTGGATCTTCTATTCTGATCAAATGGTCTTCCGGTCTGTTTTTATACCAATACCAGACTGTTTTTGTTATGATGGCCCTGTAATAGAGCTTGAAGTCTGGTATTGTGATACCTCCTGCACTGCTTTTTTTGCCTAGAATTGCTTTGGCTATTCTAGGTCTTTTGCTGTTCCATATCAATTTATGGATTGTTTTCTCTATTTCAGTGAAGAATGTAACTGGGATTTTGATAGGGATTGCATTGAATTTGTTTATGGATTTGGGCAATATGGCCATTTTCACTATATTGATTCTGCCTACCAATGAGCATGGGAGGTCTTTGCATCTCCTTGGGTCTTCTTTGATTTCCCTTATTAGATTTTTATAGTTCTCATTAAATAGGTCCATCACATCCTTGGTTAGGTTGATCCCTAGGTACTTTATTCTTTTTTTGGCTACTGTAAATGGAATTGTTTCAATAATTTCCTTTTCTGTTTGTATATTGCTGGTGTACAGAAAAGCTGCTGACTTTTGTGGATTGATTTTGTATCCTGCTACTTTGACAAAATGGTTTATTAGGTGTAGGAGTTTGGGGAATGAGTTTTTTGGGTCCTTCAGATATAAGATAATGTCATCTGAGAATAGGGATAGTTTGATTTCTTCCTTGCCAATGTGGATCCCTTTGAAGTTCTCCTCTTTCCTTATTGCTATGGCTAGGGATTCTAGCACTATGTTGAAAAAAAGTGGGGAGAGTGGACATCCTTGGCTTGTTCCTGAGGTTAGGGGGAATGATTTAAGTTTCTCTCCATTTAATATGATGTTTGCAGTTGGTCTGTTGTATATGGCTTTTTGTTTTGAGGAATGTTCCATCTATTCCTGTTCTCTCTAGAGCTTTTAATAAGTATGGATGTTGTATTTTGTCAAAGGCTTTTGGGGCATCAACTGAGATAACAATGTGATTCTTGATTTTAGTTCTGTTTATGTGGTGAATTACATTGATTGATTTACGGATGTTGAACCATCCTTGTGAATGTGGGATGAAGCCTACTTGGTCATGTTGTATAATTTTCTTGATCAGTTTCTGGATCCTGTTAGCTAATATTTTATTGAAGAGCTTTGCGTCTGTGTTCATTAGTGATATTGGTCTGTAGTTCTCTTTTTTTGTTGGGTCTTTGCCTGGTTTGGGAATGAGTATGATATTAGCTTCATAGAACGAGTTTGGGATTTCTCCCTCTGTTTCTATTTCACAGAAGAGTTTGAGAAGTACTGGTGTTAGTTCGTCACTAAAGGTTTTATAGGATTCGTTGCTGAATCCATCTGGGCCTGGGCTTTTCTTTGATGGGAAGTCTTGATTACCCCCTGTATCTTGCTGTATGTTACTGGTTTATTTAGTTGATTTATTTCTTCTTGATTCAGTTTGGGCAGTATATATTTCTCTAAGAATTGATCCATTTCTGTAAAATTATTCTTTTTTAGTGAGTAGAGGTTCTGGAAATAGTTCCTTATGATTGTTTGAATGTTTTGTGTACTTGTTGTAATTTTTCCGGTGGAGTCCCTGATTTTATGTATATGAGTCTCTTCTCTTCTTTTTTTTGTAAGTCTTGCGAAGGGTCTATCAATTTTATTTATTTTCTCAAAGAACGAGCTTTTAGTCTGATTTATTTGTTGAATGGTCTTTCTATTTTCAATCAGATTTATCTCTTCTTTAATCTTTGTGATCTCTCTCCTTCTAGTCATTTTAGGTTCGATCATTACTTGTTTCTCCAGTTGATTTAGTTTCATCGTGCAGTTATTCACCGGCTCTGCTTCCATTCTTTTAATGAGAGTGCTGAGGGCAATGATCTTGCCCCTCAGTACTGCCTTAGCTATGTCCCATAGGTTTCTTTGTGATGTATTTTCATTGTCATTGTGGCTTATGAATTCGTTGATTTCATCTTTAATTTGGTCTGTGGCCCATGTGTTGGATAACAGTGTGGGATTTAGCCTCCAAGAATGTGTATAGTCTCTGTGGTACCCGTTGTTATTGAGGGTTACCTTTAATCCACTGTGGTCAGATATAATACATGGGATGACGTCAATACTTTTATATTTGCTGAGGTTCTTTGTGTGGGCTATGACATGGTCTATTTTGGAGTATGATCCATGGGCTGCTGAGAAGACAAGACGGTGTATTGGGTCTCTGTAGGGTGGAAGATTCTGTATAGGTCTGTCAGATCCATTTGGGATATGGTGTTACTTAGGTCCTCAGCTCCCTTGCTAATCCTTTGCGTGCTGGATCTGTCTCTTGGAGAAAAAGAGGTATTAAAGTCACCCACTATGATTGTGTTTGGGTCTATCTTGTTCTGTAGTTCTGTGAGAATTTGCTTGACATATGTAGGGCCTCTTTTGTTCGGTGAGTATATATTTATCACCATGATGTCTTGGTTCTAGATTTTTCCTTGTATTAAAATGTAGTGTCCTTCTTTGTCTTTTTGAGTTGATTTTAATGAAAAGTCCAGCTTGTCTGAGATCAGGATAGCTACTCCTGCTGTTTTGGTAGGTGCATTTGCTTGGAAGATCTTGCTCCATTCTTTCATTCAGGGCCTGTTTTTATCCCTTGCTGTAAAGTGGGTCTCTTGTAGTCAACAGATGGCAACTTTCTGCTTGCGGATCCATTCTGCCAGTCTGCTCCTCTTTATTGGAGAGTTTATACCACTTATATTCAAAGAGATCAAGGATATGAGTTTTTTTTCTCCTTCCATTTTCTTCTTGGACTGTTTTTCCTCTTTTTTTTTCTTCTTGTCTTTAGGGAGCTGCTGTTTCTGTTGGACTCTGGCTATTGTAGTTTCTTTCTGTTTCTGTCTGTGTGTCCTGTATGATTTTTGTTGGGTGGGATTCCCCTCTTAAAATTCGCTGTAGGGCTGGTTTTTTATTCACATACTCCTTTAGATCCTCTTTACTATGGAAAGATCTGGTTTTCCCCTCGAATATGAACTCCATCTTTGCTGGATATTTTATTCTAGGTTGGCACTTGTTGGCCTGTAGGACTTGGATGGCGTTCTTCCATTCTCTTCGCGCGTGGTAGGTTTGTGTGGAGAGGTCTGCTGTTATTCAGATCCTCTTCCCATTGTAATAAATTTCTTTCTTTGCTTTGGCTGAATTCAAAATTTGCTCTTTATTACTGAGATCTGAAAGTCTTGAATATTATGTGCCTTGGCATGCCTTTTCTGGGTTCTGGTCTGCCAGGTGTCCTATAGGCTTCGGTTACCTGGATGGGATCCCTTGTGAGATTGTGGAAGTTTTCTGCAATAACTTTATTGAGAATATGATGAAGCCCTCTGCTCTGGTACTCAGCTCCTTCTTCTATTCCAGTTATGCACAGATCATATCTCTTGTCTTTGTCCATTAGTTCCTGGATTAGTCTGCCCTGAAGCTTCACCGTTTCTTGGAATGTGGTAATTTTCTGGTTCTTATTGGCTGCATCATCATCCAAGAGAGAGATTCTGGATTCAATATGGTCAATTCTTTGTGCTGTGGATTCAATTGCAGAGTTTATCAATGTCAGAGAGCTATTTATGGTTACCAGATCAGCTCTGATTGTGGTAATTTCTTCCTTTAAAGAGTTGTATTTTAAATCTATTTTTTCATGCATTTCACTTCTCAGGATGTTAAGGTCTTCTTTAACGGAGGTTTGCACTATTATCCATTTTTGCTTCCATTTCTTTCTTGGCTTCCTGGATGTCCTTCGAGACTTCCACTCTAAACTCCTGGAATTGTTTTCTGATTTCGTTTCTGATGCTTTCCATCATTTCTGCTAACATAGCCTCAGTTGATTTTTTATTCTCCATCTCCTCTTCAGTCGTGCTGCTTTTTGGAGTTGGTGAGTTGGCTTGCCCTTTGATGAACTGTGTTATATTTCTTTGTGATTTATGCATCTGGAGATCTGTGGGTGGCTTCCCTGGTTTGGCTTTGTGCTGGTTACCACTGGTCCATCAGTGGGAGACTTGTGTCCTGGCTCTGGGTTTGAGTTTGGCTGTTGAATCTTACTGCCCAATGGGTGAGCGAGACCATCTCGGTTGTTGCCGGGGTGGTCACCCTCCTTGCACTTGGGGGTGGGTAGGATCTGTGTCTTTCTCTGTGGGACAGTGTCCTGCTGCTGTGTTGTGTTGACCCTAGCGTGCCCCTGGTGGGGGTTTGCTCGTCGCTGATTCAGCATGGTGTGGAGGCTTTTCTTATCTTTGGTTCTTTTTTCCCCCACTCTGTATCTTGGTCAGAGGAGCTCACCTCTCAGGCGGTTCGTCCTCCTGTGTGGATTGCTCTGGTGCCAGTGTTGTTGAGGGGTGGCCCACCCACTTATGCGAAATGCGCCAACCTGAGTGGGCTCTGATTCTGGGGGGCTCTGCCCTCTTGTGCAGGTGTGCCTATCAGAGCGGGCGCTGCTGCCAGGGTCCCTGCCCACCTGTGTGAAGTGTGCCTACCACAGTGGGCACTGCCGCTGGGGGGCCCTGCCCACCTGTGCGGGGTACGCCTACCAGAGCGAGCCCCGGGTTGTTGGGTTGTGCTGTGCCCTTCCACGAGTTTGCTGTGGGGGGGCGGTATGTGTGTGCCCCAGTGGGATCAAGTGTCCAGGCGCGGGTTAGTGCCCACAGACTGCGCCTCCGCTGCAAGGGGGAGTGTGTGATCGAGACCAGGTGTCCCTGCTGGGCTGGTATTGCCCACATGCGCGCCTGTGACTTTTGTTGAAAAAGTCCGCAAGGCCCAGGTGCCTCAGGTGGGGCTTCCAATGTCTACTGGTCCCCAGGCCCCTGTTGGGAAGGGGGATGGGGCCGGTGCAGCCAGTTCAGGCTCCTCTGCTGCCTTGGCACTGCTCTGCCCTTCCCGTTAGCTCCTGTGTCCTCCCAGAGTCTGAAGGGACCTTTTGCGGCCTGATTTGGGGGTTCTTTGTTCCCTCAGGGTGGGGAGAGGGAGGGAGTGAGTTCTAGCTTCTTTGTAGGGTTTGGGTCTCTGATAGCTGGTCTCCCATTGGGGGAGGGGGTAATGGGGAACTTACTAGTCCTGGATTGTGTGTGTGTGTCCCGCGCTGCTGTTAGCCCTTCGGGGTTGGGGTGCTGGGCAGTCATTTGGTGGTGGTGGCCCAGGCTCTACCCTTCTGCATGACTTGGTCCCCCCCGCCGCTCACGTCCGATCCCGGCCATGTGGTCCTGAACTTCCCGTCGCTGCCGTCTGTCTTGATCGGTCCGCACTCCCCTGGGTTCCATGGAGTCCTGATATCTGGACTCTATACTCCTGGTGTGACTTTTCGGCAGTTGGTTTGTTGTTTGCCGGGTCCCCTTTCCCAGCCTGGCCCTGTTTGGGCCAGGGTTGGTGGGTGGGGGGAGTGTGCCCCGGAGATTTTCCGGCTCAGTGCAGGATATAGGCTCTTCTTTTTTTGTTCTTTTTTGTTTCCTGCATTTCTCTATTGTTTCTGGCTGCTGGTTTTGCTGGGTTCTTGATGGGGTGTTGGGTGCTGGAGTTCCCAGCTTGCTATTCAGTTGGAGAGAGTTGGGGTGCCTCCTTACCGTGGTGGCACCATCTTCCTCCTTGTTGTACATCTTCTTAACTGATTCTTCTTTAAAATAAGACTATTCATACCAATAATGGTCCTGTTTGACAAGGTTTGTTATTTGAAAAATAGGAACTTTTGATTTGAAATCAAGTGGAGAATTTTCTTTGGGATTTCAGTTGGATTGCTATAACAAAAGCAACACAAACTGAGAAAACTCAACAACAAACAGCCTTGTATTTGCCAAGGCTGAGGAATCCAAACTCAAGGCACTAGCAGATGCAATGTCTTGAATAGCTCTGATTCTTACTTAACAGATGGCCACATTTTCACTCTGTCATCATATGGAAGAAGGATCATGATATCTCTCTGAATTATTTCATAAAGGCAAGAATGCCATGCAAGAGGATTCCATGATCATGACTTATTAATCTCCTTAAGGCTCCTTTAAAGCCCATCACACAAGAGATGATTGCTATGGTTTGGATAAGGCTTCATTGTTTCCTCCCAAAATTTCAGGTTATTAGAGTTACAGCATTGAGAGGTAGTAGAAACTTTAAAGTTAGAATCTAATGTGATGTCCTTGGGTCATCGTGGAAGCATGCCATGGAAGGGGGTTGTTACAAAAGAATAAATGCTGCACCATCTAGATCTCTTAGCTTCATGGTACCAGATGCAATTTGTCTGCTCCTGCACAAGCTCTCCTCATTATACTCCACCATAACATGAGGCATGCAGCCCAGAGGGAGGACAATTCACCTTAACTGAACTCATGTACTCTCTATCTGTGATTTCATATACCACAAACTATGAGCTAAATAAACCTTTTTGCCATTACATTGTACCTTAGAACTTTTCTGAGGATTGATAATATAGTGCAAGTTGCTCTATAATATTTGTATGTGTGTGGGTATAAGAGCCCAAGTCATATTAGTATTAGTAAAGGAGGCTGTGAGTTAACATAGACAGCACCAAAATCGATCCTGGGTTTCTTTACAAATAAACAAAGACATATGTCTTAAATATCAAATTATAAGTATTAAATGAAAAATCCCTTAAGGGTATCAGATTTCAAACCTGTACATGATAATGTCTAAATATTTGGCATGTGTTCTTGTTATAAATCTTTTGAACATATGATCTTGTTTCTCCATCTGAAAATGCAGTTTCAACATAACAGATATATCCATATTTGTGTTGTCTTTCAAAAATCAGCTACAACTTGATACTTGAAGAACTTATAATAGGGAACGTTATTTCAAATGCTTCTACAAGTGGAGAAGAGTGAAATTTATGTAAGTCTAGTTGTTCCACACCGTACCCTGCATGTCTCTTTCAGTATAGTTCCTCCTTCCAACCTCAGGTACATATTACCATAATAAAAATAAATAAAGGTTGAGCTGAAATGTTCCACTTAATGTGAACTCTACTTCTATCCATCTGTAAATAAACAGAACAGCTCTGAGCCCCAAGGAGCTCCTCTCCTATATCAGCTCTCTCTTATACAGTATAATTAGTATGGAGAACACAGTCCCAAAAGCAGTAGCTGAACCAGGTACCTGCACTCCTCCTGGCACAAAAGGGCTGTAGTTTTCTTTTTTTTTTTTTTTTTCTTTCTCAAATTTTTATTATCAAACTGACGTACAGAGTGGTTACAGTATCATACGTTGGGCATTGGATACAATTCTTGTACTGTTTGTTGCCTTGTCCCTCATGCCCCCCTCGCTCCCCCCCTTTCCCTCCCCCCCCAGGTGTTCAGTTCACTTACACCAAAGAGTTTTGCAAGTATTGCTTTTGTAGTTATTTCTCTTTTTTTACCCTGTGTCTCTCGAATATGGTATTCCCTTTGAATTTCCTACTTCCAATACCAGTAAACACGGTTTCCAATATACTCAGATAAGATTACAGAGATAGTGTAGGTACAAACATAGGAAGGTGATACAAAACATCATCAATAATAGAAACTACACATACACATAGGACGTTGAAAGTAGTTACAACTGTGATATATCACTTGTTTCCATAACATGGAGTACATTTCACTTAGCATCATCTTATGGGCTCCTTGGCACAGGACAGAACTTCCTTAACAAAGACCCTGAAAGGCTACAAATCAAAGAAAGGTTGGACAAATGGGACTGCATCAAACTCCAGAGCTTCTGCACGGCAAAGGACATAGCTCTCAAGATAAACAGAAAGCCCACAGACTGGGAGAAGATCTTTACCGGACATTCAACAGACAAAGGCCTCATCTCTAAAATATATGCAGAACTAAAAAAATTACCTTCTTCCAAAACAAAACTGCAAAGAACCAATAGCCCCCTCATCAAGTGGGCTAAAGACTTAACAAAGAAACTTCTCTGATGAGGAAATGAGAATGGCCAAGAGACATATGAAAAAATGCTCTACATCACTGGCCATAAAGGAAATGCAAATCAAAACAACATTGAGATTCCATCTCACCCCAGCAAGAATGTCATATATCAAGAAAACTAATAATAACAATTGTTGGAGGGGATGTGGCCAAAAGGGAACCCTACTTCATTGTTGGTGGGAATGTAAACTGGTTCAGCCACTCTGGCAAGCAGTATGGAGATTCCTCAGAAGGCTCAATATAGAACTCCCCTATGACCCAGCAGCCCCACTGTTGGGTATCTATCCAAAAGCCCACAAACAAAATCACAGTAATGCCACCAGCACAACAATGTTCATTGCAGCACAATTTGTCATAGCGAGAAGCTGGAACCAACCCAGATGCCCCTCCATAGATGAATGGATCAGGAAAATGTGGTACATTTACACAATGGAATTTTATGCCTCTATCAGAAAGAATGACATTGCTCCATTTGTAAGGAAATGGAAGGACTTGGAAAAAGTTATACTAAGTGAAGTGAGCCAGACCCAAAGAAACGTGGACTCTAGGGCTGTAGTTTTCTTTCATGAGACTTGGAGGTTCCCAGAAAGGGGAAAAATACATGCTTAGACACAATGTGCCTTTTGCACTTAGAAACCACTCTACTCATACTTTCTGGGAATCTCCTGCCATATCTAAAGGCACACAAGCATTTCCCAAAACATTTTTCTTTGAATAAGTAGAAATAGGTTCAGAGAAATGCTAGAACATGAGGCAAACATGCTGCTTAGCTCTTCTTCCTTCCTGCTTCCCCTCTTCCAGCTCATCCTTGAAACCCAACACAGACAATTAGATGAACAGCCTGACAGAAACTCCCAGATGCAGTACAAAGCCTGCATCGTACTGCAGCTGTGAGGACTGACAATTCAATTCCAGTTTAGAGTCTGACAACGGAGACTACTGTTCTGTTCCTGAGGGTCAGAAGGCTCTCCTTTTCCATTTCTGTTCCTCAATAAATTTAACACAGAGTAGTCCCTAGGTTTGCCTATTAAAGAAGATAGGAACATGGAAACTGTGATCCTGCTTTAATTGCTGGATGACTCAGCTGGAGTTGACTGTTCAGTTTGCGAGAGTAGCTCTGTATGCTCCCTCTCACACACCATACACTAAAGGCCCTGTCACACTGCAAGGTGCCCAAAGACTACTTAGTTTACCTTGGGCTACAAACTACAGACTTTTAGTTAAGCTTTCTGAGTAACCTGCAGCATTCTTTTATGTGTGGGGTGGAGGGTGTGGGTGTCTGTGTGTGTCTATGTGTGCAGAAATGTTTGTGTGTAAGATTTCAGAAAATTAGCTATAATTTATTATGTGCTCTCAAAAAATATCAGAGCCAAGAAGAGGATTGTAAGGAATGTGTTTTAAAGACGTGAGTCACTTTTTAATCCCACAAATATATATAGCATGCTGGTTTTTCCTGATATAGTATAACTACCTATGTATTTATGGCTATTAAAAAGGCATAAAATAAGAAAGCAGAGCCAACCTTTCTTCTCTTGCCTATAAGCTTTCTTCTTTGCTTCAGGCACACCAGTGCCTACCAAATAAAACATTAACCTTAATTAATATTTTTGAAGAGGAATGAGTTCTAAAGGTCAAAAGGATTTAAGCCAAGTAAATTAAAAGTTAAATAAGTTATATTTACTACTTGATTTACTAGAGACATGGTGTTATATTTTATACATTGTTTCATTTTATTTATTAAAACATTTTTCTCCAATAATTCTGTGGTACATATTTTCACTCACACTTCAGATAAAAATTTTATGCTCCAATCGTAAAGAATGCTATTGTCCCATTCACAAAGAAATAGAAAGACTTGGAAAAAAATATATTAAGTGAAGTAAGTCAGACCCAAGGAAACATAGGCTTCATGGTTTCCCTCATTTGTAGTAATTAGAATGTGCCTACAAATCTACAAAAACAAAATGGAAGATAAACATCAAAAATATAATTTGATATGATAAATTAAGCAGGATTCTAAACATTCATTTAGTGAGATCAAAGGAGAAATAGTCTTAGGAGAGGATCACAAAGGCTCCAGAGTTATGTGCATGGTCATATAAAATGATGTTTATCAAAATGAGCTCCAAGAATGGAAACAAGAAGTAGTATTTTGTTATTTTACTTTTTGTGTTTTTCCCCTTCATTGCTGTTTTTTTACTTCTGTACTTTTTGTCTTGTATGCAAGTTGATCTGTTTTGGGGAGGGTAAGGGAGAGCACAGAAATCGTGGAACAAAGGGTGAACTAAGGCAACAATGATACTCATTCAAAGAAAGGTTGGACAAATGGGACTGCATCAAACTGCAGAGCTTCTGCACGGCAAAGGACATATCTCGCAAGATAAACAGAAAGCCCACAGACTGGGAGAAGATCTTTACCGGACATTCAACAGACAAAGGCCTCATCTCTAAAATATATGCAGAACTAAAAAAATTACCTTCTTCCAAAACAAAACCGCAAAAAACCAATAGCCCCCTAATCAAGTGGGCTAAAGGCTTACAAAGAAACTTCTCTGATGAGGAAATGAGAATGGCCAAGAGACATATGAAAAAATGCTCTACAGCACTGGCCATAAAGGAAATGCAAATCAAAACAACATTGAGATTCCATCTCACCCCAGCAAGAATGTCATATATCAAGAAAACTAATAATAACATCTGTTGGAGGGGATGTGGCCAAAAGGGAACCCTACTTCATTGTTGGTGGGAATGTAAACTGGTTCAGCCACTCTGGCAAGCAGTATGGAGATTCCTCAGAAGGCTCAATATAGAACTCCCCTATGACCCAGCAGCCCCACTGTTGGGTATCTATCCAAAAGCCCACAAACA
Source organism: Perognathus longimembris pacificus (assembly GCF_023159225.1). Classification (NCBI taxonomy): domain Eukaryota; kingdom Metazoa; phylum Chordata; class Mammalia; order Rodentia; family Heteromyidae; genus Perognathus; species Perognathus longimembris. The sequence goes on along the minus strand of NC_063168.1, from coordinate 42,997,843 downwards.
AAATCACAGTAATGCCACCAGCACAACAATGTTCATTGCAGCACAATTTGTCATAGCGAGAATCTGGAACCAACCCAGATGCCCCTCCATAGACGAATGGATCAGGAAAATGTGGTACATATACACAATGGAATTTTATGCCTCTATCAGAAAGAATGACATTGTTCCATTTGTAAGGAAATGGAAGGACTTGGAAAATGTTATACTAAGTGAAGTGAGCCAGACCCAAAGAAACATGGACTCTATGGCCTCCCTTATTGGGAATAATTAGTACAGGTTTAGGCAAGCCATAACAGAGCATCACAAGATCCAATAGCTATACCCTTATGAACACATAAGATGATGCTAAGTGAAATGAACTCCATGTTATGGAAACAATTGTTATATCACAGTTGTAACTACTTTCAACATCCAATGTGTATGTGTAGTTTCTATTATTGATGATGTTCTTGTATCACCTTCCTGTGGTTGTACCTACACTATCTCTGTAATCTTATCTGAGTATATTGGAAATCGTGTTTACTTGTATTGGAAGTAGGAAATTGAAAGGGAATACCAAAATTGAGAGACACAGGGTAAAAAAAGAGAAACAACTACAAAAGCAATACTTGCAAAACTGTTTGGTGTAAGTGAACTGAACACCTGGGGGGGGAGGGAAAGGGGGGGAGGGAGGGGGGCATGAGGGACAAGGTAACAAACAGTACAAGAAATGTATCCAATGCCTAACATATGAAACTGTAACCTCTCTGTACATCAATTTGATAATAAAAATTTGAAGAAAAAAAAAGGAACTACAGTATAGAATTTGTGGGAGTGGGAGAAACGGGAAGAAAAATAACTCAGAGAAAACAGAAACAAAACAAAAAAGAAATGTACTCATTACCTGACATATAAAACTGTAATCCCTCTTTTCATCACATTCACAATAAAAAGGAAAAAATATGAATACAGAGACAAGTTAAATAACTTCACTAGTGAGTAAAAGAAGTCATATTAAAGACATAACCTATTATGCACCAGAGTTTCTTTACCAGAGATAGGTTTGGTTGGCTGTAGTTAGGGTTCCTTGATGATAGAGAAAGTTTTGAGAAAAGTTAGCTATGTGTATCTCTGTGTTTGTGGGAATGAGAGGGGTACTTCTTTGCTCTTTGAAAGACCACAGACTTTAGTATAAGGGACATATTTCCTAGCAGATCAAGCATTTCAAAATCAGATACTATTAACCTTCATTTAGTTTTTGTTGTACTTCACAACTTGTTGGTTCTCTATGTATTCAAATCTAACTCGTAGGTATAGCATAAATTAATAAGTTCATACCTATCATATACTGTACTGTCCCTGGGCTAATTGTAGAAGATAAAATAATGTATAAATATAGAATCCCAAAACTGAAAGTTTTCACAGCAAAGGAAGACAGAAAGTGCAATCACAGTTAATCACAGTGCATTGAAATTGATGTGCTAGCAATATGAGTAGAGTTGTAAGAGATCATGAAGGAAGAAGGAAGAAGGCAGATTGGAAACCAAAAAATGAACCAGTAGATATTGATTGGGTTAATGATGGTGCAGCTGCTGGCTTGGATAGTTATCAACACTAAATAGGAATTCCAAATATTAATGATACTAGAAAGCTACAAAAATCACATTGAGTAGAATTTCTAATAACATTGGGGTATTTTTGATATTTTTGGTTAAGTGGACAAGTAGACTATACAAGATGAGCAAAATGATATCAATTTTAAAAGTTCTATGGGGAAAGAGAATATTGCAGCAAATGCTAATAGTGGTAACATAAAGGTTAGCATTGTTATTGTTTCTCTTCCTTTTTTGCTTCTTTTTTTTCTAAGTGAATATATTTTACTCATTAGAAAGTCATAATGCATTTTATTTAAAAGTCAGATGAACAGTTAGTCAAAGTCTTTGCAGCAAAGAAATTTGTGATGTATCCACATGGAGGAAGCTAAATTTCCTTACATAATTAAGATTTGTTCCCACAGTGGGCATCGTGAGCTCCAATGCCTCATACTAACAAACCTTGTTGACTAGAATCTCTACTCGGTATTTTCCTATCATGCCAGCCATGACATCCTGTCTTTGATAAACTCTTCCCATATAATTGTAAAATCTTGCACCTGTGATACTGAATTGGCATGGTAATCTTTCATGGAAGATTTTAAAAGTGAACACATCATTTTGTTCTGTTTTGTCATCTAGTTGGTAGAAGTTCTGGAGATTTCTTTAATCTAAATAATACAATTCTCCTATCAAGAAATATGAATCATATATATATTATATTTAATATTATATATGTATACTTGTAATAAATCCCTGGAAATAACTGTGAAGAAAATAAAAGAGCAAGAAACCTCAATGCCCTGTAATTGGACAGGCTTCAGGAAAGAAAGATAAAGAAATAAATCATTAGATAAGTACCAAAAAAAACCCAAAAACCTAAAATGTAGGAAAGTGCTTGAACAGAGCCTGCTACTATGAGCTAGAAGAACTGATGAAAGATGCCATGCGCTTTTCAGTCAGTCTCAGAGAATTGATACACAAAGTGTTCTAATTATGGTCACAACGCCCACCTCCGTTTCCCATCATGATCCAGGGTTTGGATGACTAGCAACATTACTCATACAACTTAGCTTTGCTAGTGGGAAAGGAAAAAGCACAGTTTAAATTATTGTTATTATTTGGGAAGTCAGGACTCTTAACAACCAAAAAAATCTAGGAGAAAAGCCAAAATCTCTACAGAAGTCTTCCAGTGCCTCTAGGGCAGCATGTCTGAATTGAAGAAATGGAGAATTGTTTATTTTTTCCTTATAAAGTGACCTGGGGAGTGGGTGAGTGCTTTCCAGTGGCTGAGAATAGATGATCAGTTCAGATCATTTACAACCTGAATACCAGGGGCCAGAATCTCATGGAAGATAATGGAAGGATGAAGACAAGAGATCAGGATACCAAAAGCCAAGTCAGTAAAACAGGAGACTGGCTCTGAAGAGGCCCATGAGAGAGGTGCCCCATGCCAACCATTGTGTCCTTTCTTCCCAGTGTACATTGGGAAAAATAATTGGAATTATTTCAGGTTTGTTGACTTCATACTAAAACAAAGAGATGACAGGAATACAAGTCTTTCCATTTTTTTTTCTGTTTTTATTGTCTTATTTTTATTCTATTTCAGACGAATGGAATATACATACCATTTCCAATGTTTTTTTCATATGCCAGATTCATTGCGATAAATATTATTACCTATCTTATATTTGAAACCTGAAATTGTGTTTATTCCCAAGGTTGTCCCAAAAGGGAATATTGTCTGTACTAAACTTTCAAGAGATTGTATTGTAAGCCAAACCATCTCCTGGATCTTAATAGTACACTAGTCAAAAATAATTACCTTAAATTTTGGGGAAAATAATTCTAAGCTTTAATTTTCTAACGGGTAAATATGAATATAGGCAAACTCAGTTTAATTTTAGAGATTTTAAATCATTGTGTCATTATTGCAGTAGTTATTTTATTTAGTAATATTATTAAAATATTTGGTAATATGCTACAGTTAATGAAAGAGCAACATGTAATCCATTTAATTATTAAAAAATCAATCATATATTACATAGTTTTATATGGTAAAACAAAATTATATGTATATATATGTATATATATGTCATATATGTGTGTGTGGACTTGTAAATGATCAAATAAAACACAATGAATACTATTTTTGAAATCTGAGAAATAGAGGATATGAGCATATGAGATGGATATTAATGGTGAATTAATTTATTCATCTAAATGAAGAGGGTAGGCATCATTCTAGATAACAGGACTAATACAGAAAACAGTGAGTTGAAGCAGCTATCCTCCTGGAGCTTACTTCTTGATTATCAGGGCAAGGAGATAGTCCCCACATTTAGATTTCAATGCTTAAGTTTTACTTATCATTAATACCAAACAATTTCATATGGGAATTACAGGATAATAGAAAATGAATGAGGTTTGGTCTCTAACATAATCTCCACTGCCAATGTTTCTACCCTCCATTTGTTTGTCTGTTTGTTTTCTTTACCTATTACATTATATGTTTTGGTTAGATGACCTCTAACATTGACTGAAGTTATAAAATTCTGTAATTCTGTGTTTCCTGATGGGAGAACATATTTTTTTTGTTCATGTTGATCATGCTTAAAATTAGAAAGTTCTCAACAATCAAAAAAAAGGGAAAAAGGAAACCAACTCTGACTATTTCAATCATCAGCAAACTGACAAAAGTATTTCAGTACTTAAAAAATACATAAGTGAAACAGTGATGGACAGATCTGGGCAAAGTTCATAGGAAACATCAACCACACTGATTACAGCCATTGTGAAGGGCTGTCAGAAACAGCAAGCAAATTACAGAGAAAAGGATCCACAAATCCCTTCCTGAAAATCACTACTATTGTCATGGTGTTAACTGGGTAATTTTCCAGTACAAGGGGCAAACATGCTTTTAAATAACATAATCAGTTGGAGGTGCATGTAGAAAACGTACTTTGTAAAACAGCTAATTCTAAGGTGATTTTATTGTACAAAATAAGCACAAACAAAACTCGCACTATGTATTAGTACACAAGTTATCTGCACAGGATGGTAGCTTCTTTAGCTACTCTTCTTTTTGTTGGCTTTTTTTTTTAATAGAGTAAGGCCCAGAAAAAAAAAATCTTGTTAATCATGTTTTTTATAGGTATGTGAAAACTTCATTAATATTAAATATAATATTCATAAAATAAACTGAATTAATCATGTTTGGATTATCCAGAATTTTCATTAAATTACAGGAGCAAAGAGTGGACTATAAAATGGAATTTATTTCTTCCAATTGCATACAGTTTAAATAAACTATGTCAGATTAGAGTCTCTTTAACTCTCAGAGACATAGACGCGTTGCGTTGGAGTTACCTAGGCAATTTGTGATTCCTCAGCCAGTGTGAACCATATTCTCCATAATCACAGCCTACAAAATAAATGACTGTTCTCCTACTTTTGCACAAATCCCTTAAATCTTGTTATTTCTGCTGTGATTTATATTTTCCAAAGATGTTTATTGTTATTACTATTATTTTGTTGTTGTTGTTGTTGTTGTTTGATATTTAAACACCCAATAAAACAGGTTGGCCTCAGTTTCCTCATATATCACTTGGAAAAATAGTACCTACCATATCATAAGATAATGATAATAACTAACCTATCTTGATTACTTGCTATGTGCCTAAACTATTTTAATTGTGTTACATTATCTAATACTCATTGTGGCCATATAGTACTCATTGTTTTATAGTGAGAAAACTAAATAAGATAGAAAGGTAAAAATAACTTGTCAAATATTACTCCTACTGGTCTAGTAGATAATGATAGAAGCACCTGGAATGCTGGGAATCATGTTTCTCCTCTCTGTCAACAAACATATTTTCACATCACTTCATAGTTTCAACAAGATTTCAATCTAGTCATTTCAAATCTTGAACTGAAACAGAAGTGATTACAATGATCAATAGAGGTTCTATCAATTCAAAGTTAATCAGTTCACTTAAAGAAAAAAATGAATGCACAAAATTGAACCTTAAATGCACAGTCACAATATCATTTGACCATCAGAAAAAAAAATTAGACTATAGCTAGAAAGAGTCAGGGAAAAGGACTAAATAGATAAGAAATAGTAGAAGCATTTAAAAATATTCTTGGGATATCATGATAACTAAACAGGCTTAGAAATAAGCTAACATTCAAAAGTTCTGCATTTCACTCATACAAACTCATACATAGATTATCTTAACCTTCCAAACAAGAGTTAAAAGAAAGGTCTCAAAATATGTCTTTTAACACAAAATTTATGCATGAAGAGAATAAATTCTTATTAATTTATATTTAAAGTATCTATCTAAAACAGAACAGTCATTCATGAAGTTATATGTTCTTAATCAAGCTTCTAAAGAAAACATGCTCTTTGAATATTCATGCAATGTGCTAATGCTGAAAGAGAATAACTGGCATTTAGAAGTGATTTATGAGTGAAATTTGGTACTAACTCCTACCAGCTTACCAACAACATTATACATCATTGTACTCATATATATATATATATATGTTTATGTGTGTATATGTATCTATACACACACACACACATATATATATATATACCACTGACTAGCTAAAATTGAATTTTACTTGTATTTCTGCCAAGGACTCTCTATCAAAAATTGATTACAATGAAGAACTGCTATTTAAAGAAACAAAAACTCTAACACCTGGATTGTGATTTTTGAAATACAGGAGTGAAAATATTGATTGGCATAATGAGAAAATGGAATCATCTATAAAGTGCACAAAGGACTTCAATCTACTTAGAGGATTTATATTTTTAATTAAATCTATTATCAAGGCAATAGAACATAAGATATTGGCTCCATTGTCAGACTTAATAAAACTGTCAGTCCACGAATCAAGGAAGGGGAAAAAGATTATTAAGTAGAAAAACTTAGGTAGGGTGAGGGTAGGAGAACATCGAGTTGAGCTATAATTTCCATTCCACTAACCAATCTCTGAAATACTGTCACAGCTTTTGTTAATCCATAGTACATCTTGTTACAGACTTGAAAATTTTATCAAGACCCATCATTTCTAACTTGTCAAAAATTGTTATACTTATTTTTCTTGAAGCAGGTTGTCTATCCTATCACTCTTAAAGTTGTTGTAGGAAGCACTCAACACAATGAGACTCATGATAATAATGTTAGACATGGTGACACAGGATAATGTTTAACCATATACCCAGGACAAACTGTCATGCTTGGGACAGAGTTCTTCCTCCTGCTGAACATACACATATGTTCCACAATGTGCTTCCGTTACAAAGAAGGATACTGAAAACTATGCTTACAAATCCTCCATCAAAATTCTGAGTTCTAGTATCAACAACACCAGCTACTAAAAAGGTCATATTAAAGACTATGTAGAAGCTTTGGTGAGCATCACAAGATTGAACACAGATGGTTTCTGAATCTGAATTGCTTATAAAGTAGTATATGTTTTATATATGTTTGTCTGAATTAGGGAAGGGGAACATTAAGATGGTGGGACAAAGTGTAAAAGGAGACCCAATACAACAGCAATACTTTCTAGACAATATGTTCTAAATTAACTGTACAACACATGGGGGAATTGGGAAGGAGGGAAGGTGGGAGAAAAGTGAGGGAGGGGGTACCAAGTTGGACAAGAAATGTACTCACTACCTTACATATGTAACTATAATCCCTCTGTATATCACCTTGACAATAAAAAACAAAATTAAAAAGTAAAAAGATTACAGAACTAATATATTTTTTAAATTTTCTTTTGCTCTAACCCAATATGATTTGAGTGCACAGATTATACTAGTTTATTTAACACACTGTGCTACATGTGATTATTACTCATAATTTTTAGAAGGATCTAATATGATTCTGTGAAAAAGGTTTTCTTTAAATCTATAGAATAACATTTGTTTACTTCTAATTATATAATATATTTCTCAGCCAAATTGAATATTGTGGTGTCACTCATCTAACAAACATTTGAACTGGTTTAGCCCTTTAACTAATTTTTAAAACTCTCCTATTATGTGTACTCTTTATATTTCTAACAATTATGTATTTAGCAATATAAACCTTTCACTTTTAGCTATAAATTCTCTGAGGTCTGGACGATCTTACTTCCTGGATCTCATGCTAGAAGTTAAGTTAAATGCTAACATGTAGGCATTTCTATGAATATCTCTATTAGCTATAGCTAATACTTTATGTAGGTTTGTCACCATACCACATTGTACATTAAAGTTTAGGTAAAAAGATCATTGTTAATTTATAATAGCTAATAGATAATAGTTAAAATATACCATCTCTGTTATGCATTAAAAACCAAGAAGGAACTCACGAGTTGTAGAATATGTATTTGAGCCTGAGAAATTTCACTCCAGTCCAGGAGTTTTAGCACAATTCAGATGAAACTCCTCTGAATGGAGGCTTTTGTGCATGTTTTATGAGGGAGAGAGCAAGTCCAAGAGAGATGGAAGTTAATGAACAGATACCTCCTAGCAGTCCTCTCTGATTTGCTACATGTCTTCGTGGCTTCCTTTGATACATCAGAATGCTTTCCCTTCTCATCAACCTAGAGCTAGATTCCTTGAAAACAGTAGAGGGATGCTATCTGACACCACCAAAAATGCACACCTTCCTCTGTACTCTCCCTGACGACTCTATTTGCCAGCCTGTCTATCTGTCTCAGATTCACAATTCTCTCCAGATTTGATTTGGAAAATGAGGATCCAAATGTCCACTTGTCTCTGAAGCTGTCTAGCTCTCAGATTCATACAATGCCTCTGCTGGCATGACAGAGAAGCCGGGGTTCATTATCTCCAGCTGCTGGCCCAGGGAGACCTCAGCCTTTCTAAAGACCTTCTTAACAAAAGCAGGTCTTGTCTTTATCTTTGTCATCTTGTAACCACTCTTGGAGACAGATGAGGCACCCAGCATGTTCCATTTCCATAACATTTACATATTATTAATAGAAACACAGGCCAGGATTGCAAGGGTGACATTGAAGAAAAGTTTGTTCAAATTTTACAGTATAACTTCACAAGCTAATCATGGCTGTTTTATCTTAAAACAAGCCCCTTGCTTTTTGTGGGTGTGAAGTCATTATTTCAATGTATTACTTTTAAAAGATTCTTATACATGCTACTGTGAATGTGATTGGCACTATGAAATCACATCAATACTGTTAGATCTAACCAAGAGTCATTAGAAATTAGAACCACAATAAAATAGCATGTCTCCATAGACTATTTATTATAGTATAAAAAAGAATTAAGCATAACTCTAATGAGATTTTTCAGACTCTGTGTCTGTGTTTGAAAGAAATTTGTTCCCTTGGTCTAGTCAGAGAAAATAGCGTTCTCTGACCTACTTGTCAGGGTGGCTCTCAACAAGTAAAAAAAAAAAAAAGAGAAAAGAAAAATAACAAAACAAAACAACAACAACCAAAAGAAGATTCCCTGTTACTCTCCATTGGTTTGCAATTCATTAGCTTTTCTTCTATTTTTTTTTAATATTTTCCTTATTTCTTACTATGATGGCATTCACTCAGTCTTCTACCTCTATCCCTCCTTCTAAGTTGAACAAATGACTCATGACACCTCTTTTAGGCCTTTTACTTCCTGATTCTTGGTTTTCCTTCCTGATTTGTGTTACAGCTCTGACAATAACAAATGGAAAACTTTATGCAACATCAATGAAGTTACACTTTTGATAATTCTATTTCCTAATAATATATCCTTACAAAATACAATGGTTCTTCCCATATGAAAACAAAATCTACTTCAAGTAAAAATGACAAGAAGTTGAAGTGAAATATAGAGAAGATTTCAGACTTGGATAGGTATTATAAGATGTTTTAAGAACCCTATCCAAACTCTGAAAATTACACATATTTAGATCTGAGGACTCATCTCAATATGAGATACAAAGTGATGAGTAATTATAAAGAACAGAGAATGGGGCACTGTTAGGCACAAAGCAAAGGGAGTACTTCAGGGCTGGGAATATGGCCTAGTGGTAGAGTGCTTGCCTTGTATACATGAAGCCCTGGGTTGGATTCCTCAACACCACATATATAGAAGTAGCCAGAAGTGGTGTTGTGGCTTAAGAGGTAGAAAACTAGCTTTTAGCAAAAGGAAGCCAGGGACAGTGCTCGGATCCTGAGTCCAAGCCCCAGGATTTGCAAAATAAATAAATAAAGTGAGCACTTCAGCTTCCTTGTAGTGATCTTCCTCATATAGATATTTGCTTTAGGTTTAAATAGGAAAAATTGGAGGAGGTAAGCATTATTATTGAACAGTCCCAATGAAAGATGTGTAGCTGTCCACCAATGGCCTGACAATTCGTTCTCTAAGGATTGTTTACTCTTTTCATAACAAGTAGTGTTTTAAGTTCCTGATATGTGAGTTTAAGAAATCTAGACTTTTTAAAATTTATGACAAAAAATGAATAGGAAGTTATTGAATTCTGGTTATTCCTTTGTAGGTCCACGGCATGGTATTTTAAATACACTTAAAAAATGATCAATTCAGGGAAGGTGTCCTGATGAATGGAGACCTCAAATCAGAGTCAGAACCAACATTATCAGGGGAATGGAGGAAAAGAATGGGGACAGGGGTGGTTGAATTGGCTGAGACCTTCATAAGACCCAAAATATCAGTGATCTATAATAGTGAATAATATTTCTTTTCTTCAAAAAATAATTTTAATTTTTTACTAATGACCTCCCTATTTTTAATTGTATTTGTTATCTTTAAGCAGTAGTTGAACAAAAGGATTACTATTCAACCAATCATTTTGTAATTATCCTGTGTCTTGATTGATATTACACCTTTCATAATTCTCTCCCATTCCTACCAACCCAACCCCTCCCCTCATGTTCCTTAGCTTCACATTAAAGTACACATTGAAAATTGCAATCAAGAAAACGTAGTATACACACAATGGAATTATATACTTCCATTAGAAAGAATGACATCACCCTATTTGTAAGGAAATGGAAAGGCTTGGAAAAAAAATCATATTAAGTGAAGTAATCCAGACCCAAAGAAACTTAGAATCCATGGTTTCCCTCATTTGTAACATTTAGTACATGTCTAGGATAGTCCTAGCAAAGGATCACAATAGCACAATAGCTATGTAATATGACCATATAAAATGATGCTAACTGAAATTCCAACATATGGAAAAAAAGGGTTTTGTTGTTGCTTTTGTTTTTAAGGTACTGTGAGAAATTATTTCTTTTTTCTTTCAGGTTTTTTCCCCTTTGGCTTATCCCCTGTTGCCACTGTTTTGTTTTGTTGTTGTTGTTTGGTACCCTGTATCTTTTTTTTTTTTTTTTGGCCACTCCTGGGGCTTGGACTCAGGGCCTGAGCACTGTCCCTGGCTTCTTTTTGCTCAAGATTAGCACTCTGCCACTTGAGCCACAGCGCCCCCTCTGGCCATTTTCTGTATATGTGGTGCTGGGGAATTGAACCCAGGGCCTCATGTATAGGAGGCAAGCACTCTTGCCACTAGGCCATATCCCCAGCACTGGTACCCTGTATCTTGTATATACATTTATCTGATTTGGGGAAGGGAAGGGAAATCACAAAATGGTAAGAAGACAAAGCACAAATGGTGAATCAACTAAACAGTGAAATTCAAAAGACACTATGTTGGAAATGATCTTTATAACTTGGGAGGGGGAGGAAAGCCTGGGGAGAGAGGGAAGGTGGGAGAAAAATGAGGGAGGGGGGTAACACTGTTGAACAAGAAATTTACTGGAGGAGGGAAGATGGCGCCGCTACAGTAGGGAGGCACCCCGACTCGCTCCAACTGAATAGCCAGCTGGGAACTCCAGCACCCAACACCCCATCAAGAACCCAGCAAAACCAGCAGCCAGAAGCAGTGGAGAAACGCAGGAAAACAAAAAGGAGCAAAAAAGAAGAACCGAAAACCTACACGGAGCCGGAGAATCTACAGGGCACACTCCCCCCACCAGCCGACCCTGGCCCAAACAGGGTCAGGCTGGGAAAGGGGACCCGGCGATCGGCAGACTGACTGCCGGGAGCACAGAGTCCAGACAGCGGGACTCCACAGACAACAGGGAGAGTGCGGACCAAGACACATGGTGATGGCAGCTACAGGAAGTTCGGGTCCACACAGGGAATGGTCATAAGCGGCTAGGGAACCCAGCAGTGCAGAAGGGGAGAGCTGGGGATGCCACCATGACCTTTCGCCACACCCAAAGGACCAATGGCGGCGAGGGACACACACACAATTCAGGACCAGTGAGTCCCCCATTACCCCCTCCCCCAACGGGAGACCAGCTATCAGAGACCCAAGCCCTACAAAGAAGCTAGATCTCCCTCCCTCCCCCTCCCCAATCCAAGGGAACAAAAAAAACCCAAACCAGGCAGGAAGCTCCCATCAGGCGCTGGGAAGTCACAGGAGTTTAGCAGGGGAAGGGCGGAGCAGCCCCAAGGCCGCCCAGGAGCCAGAACTGGCCGAACCGGCCCTGTCCCCGTCCGTACAGGGGCTGCGGGACAGCTGGCAGTGCAAGCACCACCTGAGGCACCTGGACCTCGCGGACCTTTACAACTAAATTGACAGGCAATGGTGGGCACTACCAGCACAGCAGGGACACCTGGGCCTGATCACAACCCGCCCCTTGCAGCGGAGGCACAGTCTGAGGGTGCCAACCCGCGCCTGGACAGTTGATCCCACTGGGCCCCACACATACCGCCCCCACCAGCGGACTCGCAGGTGGGCACAAGCACAACCCAACAACCCGGGGCTCGTTCTGGTAGGCGTACCCCGCCGAGGTGGACAGGGCCACAGCAGTAGCACCCATTGTAGTGGGCACACAGCGCACAGGTGGGCAGGGCCCCCAGCGACAGCGCCCGCTCTGGTAGGCCTGCCTACACAGGAGGGCAGAGCTCTCCATCGGCCCGTGCCCACACATGGGCCACAGACCAAATTAAAGATGAAATCAACGAATAAATAAGCCACAATGACAATGAAAATACATCACAAAGAAACCTATGGGACATAGCTAAGGCAGTACTGAGGGGCAAGATCGTTGCCCTCAGCACTCTCATTAAAAGAATGGAAGCAGAGCCGGTGAATAACTGCACGATGAAACTAAATCAACTGGAGAAACAAGTAATGATCGAACCTAAAATGACTAGAAGGAGAGAGATCACAAAGATTAAAGAAGAGATAAATCTGATTGAAAATAGAAAGACCATTCAACAAATAAATCAGACGAAAAGCTGGTTCTTTGAGAAAATAAATAAAATTGACAGACCCCTCTCAAGACTTACAAAAGAAAGAAGAGAAGAGACTCATATACATAAAATCAGGGAATCCACCGGAAAAATTACAACAAGTACTCATGATACTCAAACAATCATAAGGAACTATTTCCAGAACCTCTATTCAGTAAAAAAACAATAATTTTACAGAAATGGATCAATTCTTAGAGAAGTATATACTGCCCAAACTGAACGAAGAAGAAATAAATCAACTAAATAAACAAATAACTTACAGTGAGATACAGGGGGTAATCAAGAACCTCCCATCAAAGAAAAGCCCAGGCCCAGATGGATTCACTAACAAATTCTACAAAACCTTTATGAGAAGCTAATACCAATACTCCTCAAACTCTTCCGCAAAATAGAAACAGAGGGAGAAATCCCAAACTCATTCTATGAAGCTAATATCATATTCATTCCCAAACCAGGCAAAGACCCAAGAAAAAAAGAGAACTACAGACCAATATCACTAATGAACACAGACACAAAGCTCCTCAATAAAATATTAGCTAACAGGATCCAGAAACTGATCAAGAAAATTATACAACATGACCAAGTAGGCTTCATCCCTGTACAGTCACAAGGATGGTTCAACATCCGTAAATCACCACATAAACAGAAGTAAAATCAAGAATCACATTGTTATCTCAGTCGATGCCCAAAAAGCCTTTGACAAAATACAACATCCATACTTATTAAAAGCTTTGGAGAGAACAGGAATAGATGGAACATTCCTCAAAACAATAAAAGCCATATACAACAGACCAACTGCAAACATCATATTAAATGGAGAGAAACTTAAATCATTCCCCCTAAACTCAGGAACAAGAAAAGGATGTCCACTCTCCCCACTTCTTTTCAACATAGTGCTGGAATCCCTAGTCCTAGCAATAAGGCAAGAGGAGAACATCAAAGGGATCCACATCGGCAAGGAAAAAGTCAAGTTATCCCTGTTCGCAGACGACCTGATCTTATATCTGAAGGACCCAAAAAACTCAGTCCCCAAACTCCTACACCTAATAAACCATTTTGTCAAAGTAGCAGGATACAAAATCAATCCACAAAAGTCAGCAGCTTTTCTGTACACCAGCAATATACAAACAGAAAAGGAAATTATTGAAACAATTCCATTTACAGTAGCCAAAAAAAGAATAAAGTACCTAGGGATTAACTTAACCGAGGATGTGATGGACTCATATAATGAGAACTATAAAAATCTAATAAGGGAAATCAAAGAAGACCCAAGGAGATGCAAAGACCTCCCATGCTCATGGGTAGGCAGAATCAATATAGTGAAAATGGCCATATTGCCCAAATCCATAAACAAATTCAATGCAATCCCTATCAAAATCCCAGATACATTCTTCACTGAAATAGAGAAAGCAATCCATAAATTGATATGGAACAGCAAAAGACCTAGAATAGCCAAAGCAATTCTAGGCAAAAAAAGCAGTGCAGGAGGTATCATAATACCAGACTTCAAGCTCTATTACAGGGCCATCATAACAAAAACAGCCTGGTATTGGTATAAAAACAGATCGGGAGACCAATGGATTAGAATTGAAGATCCAGAAATAAAACCGCACTCTTAAAGTCAGCTGATATTCGACCAAGGATCTAAAGGCATACAATGGAATAAACATAGCCTCTTCAACTACTGGTGCTGGGAGCACTGGGCAGCCATACGCAGAAAACTCAAAGTAGACACAAGCCTATCACCATGCACCAATATCAACTCAAAATGGATCAAGGACCTCAATATCAGACCTGAATCCTTGAAACTACTGAAGGACAGAGTAGGAAAGACGCTAGAACTTATAGGCACAGGAAGGAACTTCCTGAATATAGTCCCAGGGGCACAACAAATAGGGGAGAGACTCGACAAATGGGACTACTACAAATTAAAAAGTTTCTGCACAGCTAAGGATATAGCCACTAAAACAGAAAGACAGCCAACCATATGGGAAAGGATCTTTACCAGCACAGCAACAAAGGCCTATTATCTGTCATCTACAGAGAACTCAAAAAACTAAGCCCCTCCCTGCCCAATAAACCAATTAGGAAATGGGCAAAGGAGTTAAAGAGAAACTTCACAAGAGAAGAAATAAACATGGCAAAGACACATATGAGGAAATGTTCAACATCCCTGGTAGTAAAGGAAATGCAAATAAAAACAACCCTGAGATACCACCTCACCCCAGTTAGAATGGCTGAACTCAGGCAACAACAAATGCTGGAGGGGGTTCAGGGAAAGAGGAACCCTTCTCCCTTGTTGGTGGGAGTGCCAATTAGTACAACCACTTTGGAGAACAGTATGGAGGTTTCTCAAAAAGCTCAATATAGACCTATCCTATTACCCAGCCATACCACTCCTAGGCATCTATCCTAAACAGCAAGTCCCAAGATATCAAAGAGACATTTGTACTTCCATGTTTATCATGGCACAATTCACAATAGCCACAATATGGAAACAACGCAGATGCTCCTCCACAGATGAATGGATCCAAAAAATATGTAACCTTTTCACCATGGAATACTACATAGCGATTAGGAATGGTGAAATATTGTTATTCGCAGGGAAATGGTCAGAACTCGAACAAATAATGTTGAGCGAGACAAGCCTAGAACACATCAAACAAAGGGGCATGATCTCCCTGATATATGACTGTTAAGAAAGGGAGACGGAGAAACAGTAGAGACCAGGTCTGTGAAACCAAAAACTTCTTGTCAAATGGTATTTCCCACAGGATTGGGGCAGCGACCCAACAGTATGTAACTAAAGCCAAACAACTACTCAACATATAAAGGTCAAAAATCGACCTCTCAGTGGAATACAATAGCTCGAAAGCTATGTATGTACGTTCATATAAGACTCCTGTCAACATATTGTCTAATATCGACATTACTTTTAAAGCCCTAGGGGAATTTTCTTGGGCTTGGCCACGTGGGTACTGTATATGTTCTTGATACATTGTATATTGTATATATGTCTACCTGACCTAGAGAAGGGAAAGAAAAACAGGGCGTAAGATATCACAAGAAATGTACACACTGCCCTACTATGTAACTGTACCCTTTTTGCACAACACCTTGTCAAAAAAACTTGTGTTTAATTAATAAATAAATTAAATAATAAAAAAAGAAATTTACTCATTACCTTACTCATGTAACTGTAACCCCTTTGTATATCACCTTTACAATAAAATAAAATAAACAAAAAAGAAAAGTGTGGCTGCATTATCTCCTCCACCTTTTTCTCTTCATATGCCGATCTCTCTTCCCCTTGACCACCTCCTTCCATTTTTAAGTACCAGTTTCATGGTATTCGTTACTGGTAGCTTTTAAGGTGAAGTTAAGCAATAAAGTCTATTAGCATGGCCATAACTGCTTAAAAAAGGTAAACAATCACAGAGTCTATCCATCTCTGATTACTGTGTCAGAATCTCTGAGGTAAAACTTGAGAATTTCACGGAGGTTCACTGGGGAAACTTTGACATTTCTAGATAATCACTATAGAGACTTATTGAGAAAAATAAAAAGTCAAGCTGAACCATTTTACTTCCATGAATCATAAATTATTCTGTCAAGATGTTGATTTTTTCTTAGGCACACATTGTTTTATCTTCTGGCTTCTAAAGTGATGGGCCAAGTTCCTCATTTTATATCTGCTCTAGGTGCTGCTGTTGTCGGAGAAAGTTTAATCTGAGTCTCAGTTGAAAGTTCTGTCTCCATCTAGGACATCAGAGTTAGGTGTAGCCTTTTAAGTCCTTTGTATTTTCTTAAAAACAATGAATATATACATGTGACTGGTGTTGGGGCTGGGAATATGGCCTAGTGGTAAAGTGCTTGCCTCGTATACATGAAGCCCTGGGTTCGATTCCTCAGCACCACATATATAGAAAAAGCCAGAAAAGCACTGTGGCTCAAGAGGTAGAGTGCTAGCCTTGAGCAAAAAGAAGCCAGGAACAGTGCTCAGGCCCTGAGTCCACACCCCAGGACTGGCAACAAAACAAAACAAATAAACATGTGACTGGTGAGCTTATATATCTATTTATCATAACTCAGGCTGGATAAGCAACCACATATATTTGACTTACCTGTAATAATTAAGAAAGATGATTATTTAAAATATAACTTATTCTTTGTTTCCTTACATGCATGTGTATGTATACATGGAAATAATGTTGTCTTCTTATTAGAATAAAGGGAAATTAATAATAAAGAAGTCAAATCAATTAAAGTAAAAAAGAATTAATTTCTGAATATGTACTGTTCTGAACTCAATGTTACTGGATAGTAATTGAGTATCATAATTGCTAAACACTTCAGTCAGCTCCTGAAGTCAAGATTAGCTGCCTAGAGGAATAGTAGCCATCAACATTATGAAATTAACAGGAATAACAAAGTAAAGCAATATGGCCTGAACAAATGATGGAATAATGACATTATTCTTTCTTTTTAAAAAATTTTACTCTTGCTTTGAATTTTATACACAGATGTCTACTTACCACATTGTTATATGTATGTATATATTATATGTATACAAATAAGAACCTATACAAAGTTTGATGCAGAATCAAACAAAACTATATGTTAAAAAATTGAGAGATACAGGGTAAAAAAAGAGAAACAACTACAAAAGCAATACTTGCGAAACTGTTTGGTGTAAGTGAACTGAACACCTGGGGGGGGGGAAGGTTAAGGGGGAGGGGAGGGGGCATGAGGGACAAGGTAACAAACAGTACAAGAAATGTATCCAATGCCTAACGTATGAAACTGTAACCTCTCTGTACATCAGTTTGATAATAAAAATTTGAAAAAAATCTAATTTTTAATCTAAGAAGCATTTTACAATTCAATAATGATTTTCTGTATAGATGTAACACGTTACTTTTTGTGGAACTTGTTTTCTGGTGCTGGGTACCACTTCCATCTACATCACCCTTCATGCCCATTTTATATTTTAAGACCTGTTTTCATGATCTACAGTATCTAGAAATTGAAATGTAACATAGAGGCATCAAAGTTAAGTACAATAAACAAAAAAGGCTGTTAGTACACTTTCCTTTAGAATACAGGATTTGTTTTGCCCATTTCTGTAGTTTAATATCAACTAAATGAGATTCTGGGGTGGCCCAAACCAAACCTTCAAATTGGATACCTGCAATAGCAATACTCAAAAGACACTATGATGGAAATTAACTGTACAACTTCAGTGGGAAGACACAGGCGGAAGGAAAAGTGGGAGACAAAGAAGGGACGGGGTAACAATGTTCAATAAGCAATGTGCTCATACCTTTCATATGTAACTGTAACCCCTCTGTACATGGCTTATAAGAAAATTAAATTTAAAAGAAAAAAAACTAGATATCAGTGTACTATTCCTAACCAAAAAGTATAGCAAGCTACCTCAAGAAACTATTAATATGAGTATCCTGACATTCACTGAATGAACTACTTAATGAGAAAAATGCCTGTTAATTACCCAACAAATAAACATTTGAAATTTCAGAGCCTTCACTGATGCAAGAGGGAGGCATTTCTGCACACTAAAGCTGACTTGCTTGTTGATTGGATCAGTGCTATGTAAGGCTGTCAGATAATGGCTGAGAAACAGAAAATCAAAGTTAATTGCACAATTCACTGAAATTAAACTAACTCAAGACAAGTAAAAATTGTGACAATTTTTTGTATGGTTCATAGTATAGACTCAACTAAATCTTAGCTTAAATTGTTTCTTTTTCATAATGATAACTAAAAGAAAATTACACACACATACATTAATACACACACACACACACACACACACTTCCTTAATGATTTTTTTCATTGAGATGGGAAATGAACAATAAGTAATAAACACCCACTAGTGACAAATGAAAAATTTAGCGATCTCTGTAGACACATATATTTTCTTTTAATGTTTGGTTTCTTTTTTTTTTTCAAATTTTTATTATCAAACTGATGTACAGAGAGGTTACAGTTTCATACATTAGGCATTGGATACACTTCTTGTACTGTTTGTTACCTTGTCCCTCATACCCCCCTCCCACCTCCCCCTTTCCCTTTCCCCCCCTGAGGTGTCAGTTCACTTACACCAAACAGTTTTGCAAGTATTGCTTTTGTAGTTGTTTGTCTTTTTTTACCCTGTGTCTCTCAATTTTGGTATTCCCTTTCAATTTCCTAGTTCCAATACCAGTATACACGGTTTCCAATATACTCAGATAAGATTACAGAAATAGTGTAGGTACAACCACAGGAAGGTGATACAAGAACATCATCAATTAATGTTTGGTTTCTTTAGATCTATAATATAATTGCATTTGATAATAAAAATATAAATACCTTCAGGATTTCTTATTTTTATCAGGCTATGAGAAGCAATTGTTGGATATAGACACATACCTGGATTGAGAGTTTGGGCCCACTTTTCTCAATTTGTTATTGTTGAAGAAGATTAATGCTTGATGATGTAGTAATGACCATAATCAACCATTGAAAAGAAGGTAAGGTTAAGAATAATCATTTTCAGCAGGTTTACTAAATTGTTAGAAAGATTTTTCTAGGAGTAGACATTCAATTTAACTAGCAAAATCCTGTTCATATTCTTTTTCAAGAATTAAACCTAGGCTGGGAATATGGCCTAGTGGCAAGAGAGCTTGCCTTCTATACATGAAGCCTTGGGTTCAATTCCCCAGTACCACATATATGGAAACAGCCAGCAGCGCCAGAAGTGGCGCTGTGGCTCAAGTGGCAGAGTGCTAGCCTTGAGCAAAAGGAAGCCAGGGACAGTGCTCAGGCCCTGAGTCCAAGACCCAGGACTGGCAAAAAATAAAAAAAAAAAAGAATTAAACCTAAAGGGGCTGGGGATATGGCCTAGTCGTAAGAGCGCTTGCCTTGTATACATGAAGCCCTTGGGTTCGATTCACCACCACCACATATATAGAATGCGGCCAGAAGTGGCGCTGTAGCTCAAGTGGTAGAGTGCTAGCCTTGAGCAAAAAGAAGCCAGAGACAGTGCTCAGGCCCTGAGTTCAAGCCCCAGGACTGGCAAAAAAAAAACAAAACAAAACAAAACAAAAAACAACGAATTAAACTTAAAGATATGTGTTTAAAGTCATTTCAACAGTTTAAAATATTTTTCATGTTTGTATATTTTCCTGTGTGTGTGTGTGTGTATGTGTGTGTGTATGTGTGTGTTTAGGGTCAAATTCCCTGTATGTCCACATTTATATAAGGCAGAGTTCTTAGATGTTTACATTTTGTTTTTCATTGAGTTTAACTATTGAAAGTCATTTTTAAATTACTCAAAGCCAATGGTTCTAAACTGGGGATGTTTTTAATCTTGTAAGGAATATTTGGCAATTTATAGATACAACATCGAGGTATCAATATCTGTTAAGTAGAGACCAGGAATGCATTCATGTGTCCTACAATACACAGGTCATTAAGAGGACCCAAATATCAACCATGCCAAACTACTAAATCTGTGTCTCAGACTTTTCAATTTGCTCTTAGTTCAGCAAGAAGTATTCTTATGTGAAAATAAATGCAACGTAACACAGTCTCAAAATGCCTAGAGAATATGTTTCATCAGGGGGTTGGGGATTTAGCACTTGACTGGCAAGTGCAAGGCCCTGAGTTTAGTCTTCAGCTCTGGGGGGAAAAAAAACACAACACAAAAAAGGTAAATAAAGCTATAAAAGACGAAGGGAAGAGGAGGAGGGGGAGGGGGAGGGGGAGGAGGGAGAGGAGGAGGAGGGGGAGGGGGAGGGGGAGGAGGAGGAGGCAAGTAAATGCTGCCTCCTGACAGGAATTTTTTCCACAAGTCCTGCTGGATGGAACTAGTCAATGAGAATCCAGAAACAACAAGGGCAGGCCATCATTTTAAGATAAAATGTCTGAGAAGAAACTTCACTAGCCCTAAGTGTTTGATTGCCTTTCCTCCCTCCTTCTGTGACAAAAAAAAACAAAACCAAAAACACATCATATTTATTATTGCTTTCTGTTTTGCTGGGTGTGAAGATAGAATTTTAATGAACCATCAAATATCATAAAAAGAAAGCAGTAACAAGCACCTGGCTCAGAGAGGTCCACTGCTTGCTCATAGAAGGTTTTCAATTCACTCTGGCAGTCTATATAAAACAAATGGGCTGTAGAAAAGTGTTTTTCTTCTGGCGGTGTACCTATGACTTAATGTATTTCTCACCAGGAAAAAAAAAAAGTAAACATACACAGCTGCCTCCAAAACAACAAAACTTCTTTTCATGAGGTAGGCTAAAATGTCAGAGTAGATACCTTTTAAATTATGTAGTGTTTTGGTGCTAGTGTAAATCAAGTTAAACCCAGAGAAGAGAACATCAGGTACACAAAACTCTAACCTGTCCAAATGTCAACAAGTGACAATGAGTTGAAATCTAACCATTATGCACCTAGGTACATAAAGTAGTGCAAAGTTATCACATACTATATGAACAAAATAGGCAACCCTATACTATATGGGTAAAAGCTACTTCAGTATGGAGGAATGTGTAAAAGGGCTTTGTTCTTATCTTGATTTAGCTATTGTGTTAAAGTGGTGTTAGACTCTTTCTGTACATTAACTTTCAAAGGCTTAAAAGAAAATGCAGGATTGCCAACTTTTCCATTAATTGCTGCTTCTTTCCTTGTTATGTTTCCTTTTATTGCTTTGTTGTATAACATTTTTTTTCATTATTTAGGAATATTTCTTCACAGCAATATTTACAGAATTTGCATTTCAGTTTATTTATACTTAATTCAAAAATATTTTTAGAACTGGACATTGGTAGCTCCCACTCATAATCCTTGCTTCTCAGCAGCTGAGATAGGAGGATCAGAGTTTAAAGCCTTGTAATTTTAGGTTTCTTTTCATGATCTCCAAGCAAATGTCTTTATCTTGCAACAGAGTAGTAAAGAATGAGAAGTCATGTGTCTATGGCTGGGTATATAGCCTAGTGGTAGAGTGCTTTCCTCATACACATGAAGCCCTGGCTTTGATTTCTCACCACCACATATATAGAAAAAAGCCAGAAGGGGCACTGTGGTTCAAGTGGTAGAGTGCTAGCCTCAAGCAAAAAGAAGCCAGGGACAGTGCTGAGGCCCTGAGTTCAAGCCCCAGGACTGGCAATAATAATAATAATAATAATAATAATAATAATAATAATAATATATACCATGAGAACACATGTGTTCAGTTTTTTTCCTTATTTTCAGTAGACATTGTAGCGATATCTTGATTTAGTAGTGAAAAGAAATCAACTCTGTTGAAATATTGCTCTTACTTTCTGTAGCTGTGATGATACACTGTGTTGAAAGCATATTATGTTGACAGTGGTGTGAAAGAATTTCATTTGAAAATTATTTCATGTAAAATATAATGATCTGAGGCCAATAATAATCCCCCACTTACAAACATCTTACAGTATTGCTTGGACATGATGTTTTATATGATTATGCCAACTACTCCATAACATTGGCAGGGTAGTTCTAACTTTAAAAATGAGGGGAAAAAAAGCTTACAAAGTTTAATTGTGCAAAATATTGTTAAGTAAAATTGGCACTGTCAGGACTTGAACTCAGGCTGTAGTAATTCTAAAGTTTGTAACCTTCATGGGTATGTTTTATAATGTCAACAACATCTAAATACAATGGTATGTCTAGTGAAATAAGACCCAGTTGATTTCTTACAACAAATAATTCCCAACCATTTATAACTTTGAGAATCTAGAGTAGAGCCATACCTTTCCTTTACATAAATTTACAATGAATTACATATCTCTGTGTGTGTATAAATGTATACTTCGAAATGAATATGTGAATTTTTTCAGCTTTGAATTTCACAGTAATGTAAGATGGGATCATTCAGTTAATTTCATTACCACAACAACCTAACTATTCATTATACAAAGACCATTGACAGTAGTCTAAGGCATTATATCAAGGCTCCCATACCATGTGGGAGGCAATATTTGTCTTCTTTTAAATAAAATTGAAAAGTACCAACATTCATGGTAGTTTCCTTCTAAATTATTGTCTTAGGAATTGGGTCAATAAGACTGAAAGAAAAATTCTGGAACAGTTGAAGGAAAGATTCTATTTGAAACACACACACACACACACACACACACACACACACACACACACACACACACACACTCCGAAGACATGATACAAAGCCACTATGCCTAACTTGTAATCACAGTAGGACCAGACTAAGAAGTCACCATGTTAAAGATGATCAAGTACAGGTGGCTATATCTAGAATAACATGTAGCATGTGTGTTATTGTCATGCAAAATGAGAACAAAACAAAAGAAGAATGTATTATTTTCTTGAAGGGGAAGGTTCCCTGACTGAAAAACAAACATAATCAACACAAATAATTAAGGTCTTTCTGTCAATCTACCTCTCAAGAGCCTAATAAATCATAGCAGATTGCAGTAAAATATACACTAGGCATTCAGGAAATGATCACTAAGTAAACAAATGTGAACAAAATGGACACTTTAAAGGCCATCTCAACATGAGAAAGCTGAATCTTTACCAGAAATTACATATTATGCATTCTTAGAGTAGATACTCTCCAACTTAATAGAGTAGCAGATTTTTTAGTTTATTTACATTTATATAAGTCACCAGGATGCTTAATGTTGGATTTTTAAAATTAATTTCCTCCAGTATTTTTAT
The DNA here is from genome assembly GCF_023159225.1 of Perognathus longimembris pacificus. NCBI lineage: Eukaryota > Metazoa > Chordata > Mammalia > Rodentia > Heteromyidae > Perognathus > Perognathus longimembris. The sequence goes on along the minus strand of NC_063168.1, from coordinate 42,974,227 downwards.
CCTTACAGAATGCAGGAAACTTATAAATTCCCCCTCTTTTAATGCATGTTCTAAAATTTAGTGTAGGAAGTTTACAAGGAAGAGGGAGAATGAGGAAAAGAGAAGACAGAAAAAAATTATTTTGAAATAAAAAATCGATTACCAAAAAGAATAAATTTAAGCAATTCAGAGTTGGAGAAACCGTCATAATCAATAACTTCCCACAGCTCAGTTACTGAAACTTATTTTTATTTGAGCAAGTAACAAAAGAAACAATTACACAATCACCAAGGTTTTCATGCATTAATGCTAGAACAAGTTAAATCCTACCACTAAAATTACTGCTTATGTCAGTCAAAATATATGAAGGATATGACTTACTTCAATCGGCGCCTAACTTGTCTCCCTGCCTACATGAAACTGAAACATAAAAATCAGTATTAATTAAAACAAGATAAAAACGGTTCTTATTATCTTATTTGGCTATCTCTAAAATGGGGCTACCATTTATGACACAAGCATGAGAGAATTTGGACTTAACCTAAAATTCCTGATGCCAAATGACCTAATGCTCATTTACAAGTTAGGTCTAAATTTCTATTTTCTTAAGGACAGAGTTTTGTAATTTATGTTTTGTAGCTTACTTTTTAAAAATTCTAATTCACTGTAAATTTTAGCTAAGGAACATGCTTATTAGTCACTCTCACACACAAACATATATATTTGTATGTATATATATGATATCATATGACATATTTATGCCAAAATACTATATAAATGCTTATTATATATAATTTTCTTCAAAATACATATATGACTTATATTGTGCACTCCTAAAAATTAGTCTTAAATGGAGAAAAGGAGAAAGATTCACTTCAGAAGTCCAGAATTATTGTCCTCCATAGAATGTCTCAATATTTATTTCTTTTATGTTAAAATTATAAGTTTTAATTTTGTTATAATGCTATATGTTATCATATAAACATAATGATTTCCTGAAATGAGGGAAGCTAGTGAGGCAATGAAACGGCTCATGTTCATTGGAGAACATTTTTGCAAATGTCCCTATCAATTTGTGAAGTCACCTGACTTTCTCCATTTTCTTCAGGCTAAGTGTCACAGAGAAACAAAGAAAATGGCAAAGCTTCAAGAAATGTTAGTACTACATAGTTGCTAGTGGCTCACACCTCTAATCCTGGCTACTTAGGAGGCTGATCTGAGAATTGCAATTCAAAGCCAACCTAGGCTGAACCACCAGAAAGCAGGAAGTGGAAATGTGGCTGAAAGTGATAAAGTGCTAGCCTTGAGTGAAAAAGCTCAGGGGCAGTGCCCTAGTCCTGAGTTCAGGCCCCAGGACCGGAAAAAATAAAAGAAAAACACATTAGTATCATTGAGATCATTTAACTCTGGAACCCTAACCTTGTAAAATCCACTGAGCATCAGAAACAAGAAATGCAACACTGGAATCTGTCCTCACGTCCTGATTCCTGTTATGGTTTAAGGCTATTTCTGAGATCCAAGACCTTAAAAAATGTAAGATTTTCTTTTAATACCATCAAAACTTGTTCATATGATACTGCATTTAAGTAAACTATTGTTTATTAATATGAAATATGACACATCAATATTGAATTAACTGCCTTCAGCATTATAATCATATCATTTATTTAAGACAAATCCAAGTTACAGAAAAAATCAACTGTAGATTAAGCTTTTCTTTAAATGTTTCAGAGGGAAACATTTGAGAGTATTGAGAGAGAGAGAAAGAGAGAGAGAGAGAGTCTAAGTGATTAAGAATAAATAACAGTCTCCAAATCTCCACACTCTAATCTAGAGCATAGGCAAGACAATAAAACTTACCTAATAGATAGCTTGAGAATATTAAATGAATTGTCATTAAATGGTACCTGTTACTATTAACAAGTAATAAACTAACAGTGTCTTATACTCACAATTACGTAGACAATAATATGAAATATATTTTCCCTGGTGTTATATATCCACCTTCTCCTTATAAGGTAAAATAATTTAATTTTTACAGATTGTTAGACACATAGTCCCTCATCTAGCAGGTAACATATAATGGGCAACAAAATAAGGCTTTGTTCTAAGTCAGGAGAGTTTGCTGAAGCATGGTTCAAAATGCACAAAGAAGCATGGTAATATCTAAGATAAACGTCATATGGTTAAGAGACAACAAATACAATCAGCTCATTTAGCATCCCTGAAAAGGATGTGTTGCATCTTCTGTGACAAACCTGGCTTTAACTTTTGCATTACTGAGGCGATTTCCTGTGAACTGGAGTTTGGGTTGCTGCACACCTCATGCTTTGTTGTCTTCAATATATTTAATTTAAATCTTATTTAAATGTAAGTATCCTGCTCTTCTTCCTGGAGCTCTGTCCTTAAAGATACTGAAATTCTAAAATGGGCCCATTCTATTCACAAAATGAATAAGGAATTGCGAATAGAGGGTGGCAAACAAATCTTGGGAACTGGTCAGTATTTTTGTGTCAGAAAATAGTTCAAATAAGACATTTTCTTGGCTCAGCAATGTGTGTTATCTGAGAAATGGGAGCAATAGGTAGGAGTGTTTTCATGAAGAAAAAATCAGAGTAATCAGACTTGGTGGTAAATATTTCCGATGTTGATTTAATTTTCCTGACACCCAATGAGAAAGATGATTTCCAGGTGAAAACAATTGTTTACTAAATGCAAAGAATTAAACAATTGAACCCTATCTAACTGATGCCATTGTCATGAACTCTTCAAAGGCTAATATTATTAACCAGACACCTTCAGAATTTCTTTTGGTTGCAAGTGCTAATTCACCTTGGACAATGAAATTAGTTTAATTTGAATTTTATTCAACAGCAAAGGAGCTGAGAACAAATTTCCAGAGAATTAAACCATCACGAGAGAATGTAGACAACAGGGCATTGGAAGTTTCCTGTGATGAAATCATCTCACATTCACTGGCCTGACATCTCATTTCAGCTCAAGATAGCCCACAAACCAGGACCCAACACAAACTAGTCCACAGACAATATAACTCACAAGGCTGGAATTCTCACTCACACTGTGCCTATTCTTCCAAGTGTCATTACCATTTTTGCATCTCTTAAAAACATTTACAATACCAGTCAAGGCCTGAGCTACATGTTTGGGAAAATCCTTACTCTTAAATACAAGCTGTATCCTTTTACAGTCTGAAGAAGTATTGTAAACTTCATATTCTAGAAAAAAATAACTGTATAAATATTACCATGAGTCTATTACTTTGGGAGAAAAAAAGAAATGAATCAATGAAAGTATTATTTGTAAGCATAGTTTATTTCCATATTGGAAATATGGAAAGAAAAGAGTATACGAATAGCAGAAAGAGCTTTGAAGATACTTGTCACAGACTTTCCTTTCCCTAGATACGAGTACCAGCCCACTCTGTGGTATGTGAGGAATCACTTGTGTTCTAGTAATAACAATAATAAAATAATAACAATAATAAAATAATAACAATAATAAAGCAACATCTTTAATATCCAAGGGTATTATTCATTGAGAACCTATTAAGTCTCAAGCATTGCACTGATCACTTTATATACATACCTACTGACTTTTGTGAAACCCTTTCCATTCTCTAGATTTTAAAAAAATCCCTTAAATCCATACTATTTACATGACATCTGTAAAGCAAGATCCAAGCAGAGAGGTACTAACTGTTTTAATAGTTCCACACTGGAATTTAGATAATTAATAGATTTTTTTAAATGTGGATACAGCTTTGAATACAATTATAGCTATATGCAATTGCAAGAATTCTGTTCCTTAGGGGAAAAATAAAAACCCTAGTACAAAATGAAATAAAAGAACATGTACTAGTATAAGAAAAGATTGATTTGAGACCAATTTTATAACAATGAAAGGCCACAATGAAGAAAAAAGATAATTGAATGAATCACAATTTACCAGCTGTATCACTTGATATTTCTCTATTCACTGCCTTGTGAAACCCATTCTGTGTTCTCAGTGGGGAAAAAAGAGAAACAACTAGGAATAGGTCATTCCCAAGCATGTATGACACTAGAAATAGCTTGGTTATGTAGACAGGCTTCAGAATCAGTGCACCATGGAATCCTAGTTCCATCAATCACTTGATAGACAGATTTAGGTTAGGAAGGATGCTTATTCCTGCTAAACCTCTTTAACCCATCCACACAATGACTTGACAAAAGTAGCTAGAAAGGAAGTCTGATTAAAAAAAAAAAAAAAAAAAAAAAAGAGAAAGTCGAGCCTAGAGTGAGGTTCACAGTAGATTCTCAGTCAATCATGGATATTTCTATATTTACATACACCTATCCCAGGATTCAAAAGAAACTGCCACAACTTTTTCCTCCACAGATACCACTATTAATTAGATTTTCCATCCCTTTCACTTCTCTTCCCTCCATTTTCCCTTTCCACTGAACTTGCAGGAGCCCTTCCTCTTTCAGTACTGACTTAATTGTTTTGTTTTTTTTTTTTTGTTTTTTTTTTACTAACCACTGGATTAAAAGGTGAGATGGGGAAAAACTGTGACAGAAAAGAAACTTCAGTAGTGTAGCATGTGTTCAGCAAAATTATGGTCTTGGATTCAACCTCTAGCACCAAAAATAAAAAGAGAAAACAAACAAACCACCACCACCAACAACAACAACAAAAAACTAGTCAAGAACACAGAATTCCTTCTTCTTATTACAAATTGTAGGGAAACTACCTGAGGCCCCTCCCTGTCAAGTTTGACTAGTAACCAGAAATAATGAAAACTAGCTATATCATTCACGTTTCTGAATTAGAGCATGTCTTTCTGGCATCTAAAATCATATTTCTGAATTAACTTACCATACTGAATTTGACATGCAGTCTCAAATTCTATGACTAAGTGAATGGGGCCTACTTCAGGACACTCAAGGCTTATCAGGTTTTAAATGGCTCATTGAACTGAGGAACTGGGACCAACTGTAGAATTAGATGAATAAAAAAGTGTGATCTGAGTTTCAAGTAAGCCTTTACAAAGGCATTTGGGAAATGCAATCCACTCTCAGACTGGGGTTGGCTTCTTTTTATTTTGACAGGGGCCCATGAGCTACTAGAGGGCAGCTACAAGTCATTGACCTTACTAAGAAGAGTTTTTTATTTGCATGTTTTAATTAATCACATTTGTGAAATTAGGATATATTCCCTGATTATCTTTCATTTCTACATTATCTGCAGAGAGAATGTCTACAAATTCAAAAGATCATCCTGAGAGATGATAAAGAATATGTCTTGGGAGAAATATTCAAATCTAAAACACAATGAACGTGGGAACTCACATTAGAAAATGCTCATTTTATAAATTTATTCATATTCAATGGGTCATTTAAATTGCACAGAAGCACAAAGATAATGATACCTCAGAGGTAGCTTTTCACTTTAGTAGATTGTTTATAAATAAAAACTTGAGCCAAAGGGCCATTTCTGGTTTTTCCAGTGATTAGTTGGAAATAAGAGTCTCATAGACTTTTCAGTCCTGACTGGAATAGAACCTCAGTCTCTCAAATAACTAGGATTACAGGTGTAAGCTGTAATAGGCCCATCCTATTTGATTTTGTTGTTGTTGTTTGTTTTTTAGACAGGGCCTCACTAATGCCATCAACTAATGCCTCCTCTGAGATAACAGGCCTGTATCTGGCTGGATTATGTTTTTGAAGAAACTTTCCTGTATTTTTATATTTTCCTTGATATGTTCTTGGCAGTTGGGATAAAGTGAGTGTATCAGACATCAGTTAGTGCTAGAAGGGAGCAGAGATTTTTCACATCTGAAATCAGGTTTTTCAAGTCCTCCCATTTGTTTGTATATATATATATATATATATACACACACATATTAGTACCATAACTTATATAATATTCCCCAATTGTCACATGCTAAAGCCTTCATCCCCAGCATGATGTAATGCAGAGACAGTGGGACCCTTAAGAAGAGGGGCCAAATAGGAGGCCTTCATGTCACAGAAGGCATGTCCTGAGGGAAGAGTAGTATTCCAGAACCTTCCTTTGTCTCTTCTGGGCTACAAAGTGACCAAATTTGCTGAGTCTCAGGTTGTGTTACTTCACAGTAATCTCAAAAATAATGGGCAAAATGAGCATGGATTAGAAATTCCAAAACTGTGAGCCAGAAGAAAACTTACCTCTTTGAGAGTGAATTATCTTAGGCATTTTTGTTTTAGTGATGGAAAGTTGACTAATATATATATAGACACAAACATCTTCCCATTTTGTTTACTTTTTTCTGGATTTTGACAAAACAGATAATCAATCATGCATGCTGAATTTTTTGTTCCTCTAGTAATTCTATTCTTTCTCATCCCAACCTAGATGGTAGAATTCCAAGCTTGTTTCACACATCAAACAAGTAAGACCCTATTTACTAATAGCACATCACCTCTTTCTTTTTATAATTATTCTTGAGGCAAGTGAACAATCTATTTTCTTTAGTTGTTTTTTTTTCTACTTCATCATTCATGAAAAGGTCTTTCTATGTAAAATAGATGCTTCTACTTGATAATTTAACCACTTCTATGCATTGACTTATTTTTAGATAGGAAAACTCCTAGCACCATTTGACAGATGAACAAACTCAAGTATAGTATGATTAAGCTATGCCAGGCTTCCTGCCCAGGGGAGTGGGATGTCAACCCCATAGTCTTTCTTTCCATATTATCAACTTCTGGATACTTCTGTGTACCACCAGCTCTTCTGTCACGAGTCAACAGCCACTTTACATCTGCCTAGCATTTACATGCCATAGGGATCCTTAAGCATTAGGGATCTTACTCTTCAGGACACTATCCACCAGGCCTTGACCCCACATATGAATGAAGAAACAGAGTTTCACAGGATTGTTAATCCTAAACAAGTAGTATTAACACAAACAGGACTGAAACCCATATTTCTGTGACCTGTAAAGCTATATTTTCACCCAGCAGATCATCTTGTTCCTGTTAAACTCAAGAGATCTATCCCTGACAATATCACAGCCTTCTCTTACCACACTGCAGTGTTGATGGAGCTAATGACAAGTATGATTATACATCATTGCATTGTTAATATCTCTGTGAATAAAATGTCTGCTTGATTTTCATTTAAACTCAAAAGAATCTGATTACCAAAAAGCCATTGAAGGATTATTGGCAATTATATTCTATAATTATGGTTCCTCTTAATGGCATTAGCATGCAGCCTTTCCTATTTAGTCCTATTAATTAATCCCCACAAGCATAGAAAGTTATAATCAATACAATAAAGAGTCTATGGTAAATTACAAATAATCCCTAAATCCCTCAAACAGTTTTCAGGGCTCTTTCAGCTTCTTTTGTTAGGAGACATTTAGTGTGGAGGCTGGAAGAGCCTGTAGCAATTGATAGCTCCTTACCGGAACCACCTATCTCACTAATGTGCCCAATTAGGGAAATGCTTAAATTTGGAATCCCAATTGACACTGACAAGTATAAATTCCTGTAGGGCAATAAATATAATTAGCTACGTTAATCAGGGAGCCTTTCAAAATCAGATACACATGTTTGTTTTTTTTCTTTATTTAGTTCTCTGAGCAATATTGTGAGGGTCCACATTTGGTTTTACAGAAGTTAAATGTAGAGAGTATGTCCAATGTTAACACTGCAACAAGGAAAGGACTTTATTGGCTCCCTCTCATAGGCAAGTGAGATCAACATGAGTACCGTCAGTGCTGCTTTGTGCTGCTTTGTGCTTTGTGGAAAACTGGTCTCCAAGTATCATGTTCCCAATATCTTCAAGTCATCCTCATATTTTCTTCCTATAGGTCTACTCTGTTTAAAAAATGAGGTTGAAACTTTCTTAATAAAAACCCAGAAACACAACAAATCAAAGAAATCAATAGAAAGACCACAGATTTGGAGATCTTCACAAGCCATACAGTCTAAAGTCTAAAATAAACTTAAAACTCAAAAAATTAAGTTCCTCCCAAACAAGTGGGCTAAAGAATTAAAGAGAGACTTCTCTGAAGAGGTAAAGAGAATGGCCAATAGGCACATGAAGAAGTGCTCAACATCTCTGGTCATAAAAGAAATGCAAGTCAAAACAACATTGAGATTCCACGTCACCCCAGTAAGAATGGCCATTATCAAGAAAACTAATAACAACAGGTGATGGTGGGGATGTGGCCAAAGGAAATGCTACTATACTGGTGGGAGAGTAAACTTGTTCAACAACTCTGAAAAGCAGTATGGAGGTTCTTCAAAAGTCTAAACATAGAGCTCCCCTATGACTCAGCAACCCCAGCTTTTGGGTATTTATCCAAAAGGTCACAAGTCCATACTGAAGCTACGAGCACAACAGTGTACACTTCAGCACAATTTACTATTGCTAAATTATGGAACCAACACAGATGCCCCTCAGTATATGAATGGATCAAGAAATTGTGGTATATATACACAATGGAATTCCATGCTTCTATCAGAAAGAATGCCATTGTCCCATTCAGAAGGAAATGGAATGACGGAAAAAATCATTCTAAGTGAGCCAGACTCAAAGAAACACAGACTCTATAGTTTACCTCATTTCTAATAATTAGTGTATGTCTAGGATAGTCCTACCAGAAGATCACAGTAGCTCAATAGCTATGTACATATGATCACATAAGATGATGCTAAGCAAAATGAACTCCAAGATATAGAAACTAATGGTTTATCACTGTTGTTATTTTTACTGAACTATGTGAAATTATTTCTTTTATCTTCCCTATGGCTTAGCCACTGTTATCACTCTATTTGAATTTGGTACCTTCAATATTGCATATACATTTGTCTGACTTAGGGAAGAAAAGGGGAACATCAAAATGGGGAGGCAAAGGTTAAATCAAACCAATCCAACAGCAATACTCACAAGAAAATACGTTGGAAATTAACTGTACTACTTGGGTGGGGGAGTCTGGAGAGGAGGGAAGGTAAGAACATTTTGAGGAAGGTCCCAAATTTGACAAGAACTGTACTCACTAAGGTATACATATGTAACTGTAACCCCTCTGTACATCATCTTGATAATAAAAATTAAATAAAAACACAAAAAGTTTAAAGATAAAACAAATTTTAAATGAGCTTTTGATCATAAATATCAACATTGCTATACACCAAGTTTATAAGTGACTACATTCACTTATTTTCTCTAAGGAAAATTCTGATATAGTGATAGAAAGATATGACAAGCAGCCTTACAGATAGATATGGCCTGATTGCTGGAAGTTGGACCTGTTGGCTTCTGTGAACTTGATCCACGTTGGAGTCTAGAAGACAATGAATCATATTCTTGTTGCCAGGACAAGAAGGGTCAGGACTTTTTCACTATTGGCAACCCACAGCTTTTCCAGATTCCAGACTTGCTCTGGATAACTGCCCAGGAATTAGCACATTAGCCTTGGCAGCTGACTAGCTTCAGACAAAATTTGGGAGGAGACAACAGAGGTTCAGAATAAATGAAGTATCCATCAGAACATCATTGCACCAAAGAGAATAGAGTGAGCTTGTTTTGCAAAAATTTAAAATGAACAACATGAAAATGTTAAGCAGCATTTACAAGTTGATTCTTTCGGTTAAGTTTCACACAACTTAAAATATTAACAAGGAGCATACTTTTGTACTTTCTGTTGAAAATAGGACTAAATCAGCAAGGTGCACTTCAAAAAATAATGAAAAAAATCATTCTCTATAGCATCTGATTCGACCTTCTTACAAAGTAGAACTTCATACAGTCAGTGATAAAAGAAAATTTGCAAGTGATGTCTGCAGAAACAAGTGTATGAAACTGAGAGAGCCATGTACAGAAGATAAGAATGGGTTTCCAGCAAGCATTTAGGAGGCTACAGCTTCTAGAGAAGTAGGCAACTAACTCTGGACTCAGACCCACATGTCATCTTTTCAAGTATATGGTTTGGTAACTCAAATGATCTGTGGTTCATGAATGATAAGATATACAGATCCCAGGGTTAAGGATAATTCCAGCATTGCATACCAAAAGCATCTTCATCACCTTCCTAATGGCATGCTTGACCTTGGCTAGAAAAGACAGGAAAAAGTCATCATAAAATTATATGACTCATTTTCCAAATTAAAGATGAACTTGCAACACTATTCTTTAAAGCAGAACTCTCTGAAGGTATCACTTCCCTATGTTGCTTAAGAGAAGAGCCCAACTGACCTATTCTGAGGCTTCTTTACTGTTTCTATCCCAGCATGGTACCTGGAAAGCAGCAAGAACCAGGAAATCAGTATTGGTTGAAACTGAATCCTTCCTGCTACTTAGTTACTCAGAGGACAAAATCTATTAAGATGCTATTTCATATACAGGTTGATTTAGACTCAGTCAGGCCCTTTCATGTCAGTCTGTATACAATTTTACAAAAGTCATCCAAGGAAATAATTCAGATAAATTAGCAAATATAAGAGCATCAAAATTTTCTAGAAACAATAATTCTTTGGCCTGCTTATCATTTCCATTTGAAACGTTCTGTTCCTTCAAGGTTAGCCACACCGAGTCTTCTGAAGATGTAAATAGAGCATATAGAGTATTAATCTCTGCCAATGGAAATAAAGTGTAATTGGTTTGGTTCTGTGATTATTTACCATATAAACATGTGCTCATTGAGGAAAATTATGTCTGGACAACGGACACCATGTTTCTGCCAAATGCCCAAGCTGATGTTCATAAAATCTTACTGGAGGCCAACCAATGCTAACTATAGGATTTCAAACTGCTGATTTGCAGAGATGAATCATGCACGCATCTCCATTGTACAGCTAATCAGAATTCCCATCCTTACCCTGGCTATGAAAAGAAGCCTAAATTTTCTATTTGGAAGCCACTTCAGAAAGCTTTCATTAATTTAAATTTCACAGCAGATTTCTCCCCATTATGTGTATTCAACTAAAGGCCTATTAAACACAACACTATGAGGAAAGTGAAAAAAAAAAGAGCAAGCTTTTTTCCAAAGCATTCAGCTTATCATATTGCAAAATCCAGAAACCCTGAACATCCAGGGATTGCTTCATTACTTAAGATGTTTTGAAGACATGAAAGAAATGGTAATAATTTAGTGATTTCCAAGTTCTTTACAATGTGCCTAACATGTGAAACTAATGACTCCATGTTCCTTTAAATAGTCCTCAAATTAAATGATGGAATAATAAAAATTAAATGCATTTAACTTTAATTTAAAGGACCATTATTACTGGGCATGCTCTTCAGAGAAATGGTATTCAACTGAATCCTATTATAAATTACATGGTTTATTTATTACACTTCATATGTGTGTGGGGGAGATGTCCATATTCTAACAGCTGCATTATAATTCAAGTTCATGCTAATTTTCTTGTATGCTTAATAAAGTTACAGGCTGAATATTATCTTAACTTTATGAAAGAAATACTGTTCCATCTAACAAGGTTTAATATTTGAAGTTAATAAAAAAGGGTTTATTATGGTTTTCAAGATGGCTAAGATTATGAAACAAAATTAAGACTCAAAATTAAAGAGGCTGAAATGGCAGAGTATTTGGAATTTTATGCATATATATGAGAGGAACAGGTTTTGTGGAAATACAAAAATGCAGTAGACGTGTTGGGGGATGTTGAACTGAGAAGGCTCCCTGCAAAAACAAATGAGATGCTCTGCTGCCTCTCCATGATAGCCAGCACAAAAGGAGTAGAGAGGGAATGACAGCACTAGGCACTCTACAAACCATTAATCACTCACTCACATGCCTCTATTCTCAAACCACACCCTGGCACTCAAACCCCAGGGACTTTGTCCCTCACAAGCCAGCTTCCCATAATACCATGTGATTATTATCTGCATTATGATATCCATTTCTAGTTATCTTTGCTTATCTCTCCCCTGAAGCTGTTACAATCAAGATTACCTATAAGGGATCTATATCTACATCTATCTGTCTATGTATGCCAATGAAAAGGAAAACTGAATATTTTTTTAATACTTTTTAAATAATTTTGTAAGCCTGATTAAGTAAGGGAATAAAATCTATGAAATGATTATGTCATGTTCCATACAGTTTGACAAGGTAATCCCTAAGTGGGAGAATTTCTGCAGCAGCAATTTTCTAGCTGTGTGTTAAGTATGACTGACAAGGCACAAAGAAGTGAATGGAAGCAAAGAAAAGGAGGGGGTCATTTATTAGTTGGACTTTTATTTATTGAGGTTCCCTAAATCTCAATAAATTCAGGATGTCAAATTGGGGGAAGATTCCTTGAGGCACACATGTACTAGTTTAATAGAATTAAAATATTACAGGAAAATATGTAGCTTTGAAAAAATTGAACAGATATATTATAAAAAAGGAAATGGCTAGGTGATTCATTCACTATTCATTTGCAATTTTTAAGTTATAAAAATGTAAGCATCCTTTGTCTCTTATAAAAAGCAAGAGAATAACATTGGCGATTTCATAATCAAGTCTGTTTGAGACATCATTGAGATGATTAGATTCTGACCTCACTTCAATTTGATTTAAATATTACAATGTGTTTTAGGTCATCATCATATACACATACCCTTTTATTACTTATTAAATACAAGTCTTAAGCGAATTACATTCTGAATCTCAGAGTAACTGTATAATAGCCCAAGCTCAACATCCCTTATAAACATATCCACTAAGGTAAAAGGGAAACATAGAATTAAATTTTTTTTTGTTTTTTTTTAGGCAGTCGTGGGGCTTGAACTCAGGGCCTGAGCACTGTCCCTGACTTCTTTTTGCTCAAGGCTAGCACTCGGTGACTTGAGCCACAGTGCCACTTCTGGCTTTTTCTATATATGTGGTGCTGAGGAATCGAACCCAGGGCTTCATGTATACGAGACGAGGACTTTACCACTAGGCCATATTCCCAGCCCCTAGAATTAATTTTTTAATCCATTTGTATTTTTTAAGAAAAATGTTGTAGCTGTTTCTATTGTATTTAAAACAGCACAGAATATGGGTTATCAGGAAAATGTCATCAAATGTCTACTTCATTTTGCAATTCGAATACCACTCTAATTCATGAGTACAAATTCAAGGGGAAATACTTTAAATACCTATTAGGCTAGTAAAATCTAAGCATATTATTTTGCTCTGGTCTCCTTTCAGAAATGGATACCAAGATACCGTCCCCTGTGCCTAAGGCCTTTAGCTTTCCAAAAATCAAAAACCTTCGCCAGTAAATCACAACTGTTTTACCATATGCTTCTTTGTTCTGCCAAGCTTTACCAGTCTGTTCTACTTTTAAGCAAATTTCATTATATTATAGCTCAGAGCAATGCTCATTAAAAAGTATTACCGAAAAATGTCAAGTTGTTTTTATATAGAAACTGGAACTTATTTTCAACAGGAAAATAAGATATTTATTGAACACAAGACATTTTTAAAACATTGTTCTCATTTCAGAAGGCAGTTTGAAAATGGCCAGTTTCTATTGCAACTGTGAGAATTCAAGGTGCTACATAATGGCTCACTGAAGGACTTTTCATCTTGTACCAGGGAGAGGTCCCTAGTATTTACCATGGAGGCAAATCAACTGCTACCTTTCTAGATACTAATTAGTGAATATTTTGTCTTCATAATACTACCCATCATCTCATTGATCCATCTGCCTACCCTGTTTCCCAGCCAGTCTTTATGAATATCACCCCATTGGGCATACTTTAGTTAACTATAAATTTCATTACAGCCTCTTAATTTTATATAGTAAGACAGAATCTAAATCTCAATTCAACTTTAAGTCATTACATGAATCCAAATCAGTCATGTAACCTTTCAGAGTCTCAGTCTCCTCACTTATAAAATAGAATGATAGAGCCTGTCCTCCTCTGGAAATGTACCTGTTATAAACACAAATTTTAGTGATGCATTTCTCCACATCATGTATTTCACTCACTTCAGCCAAACAGAAAACCAGAAAGCTGTATGGGAAAAGTTCTTTCTTAGAGAACAGGTTTCCTTCTCTGGAAATGGTAAAATTCCACTGGTTTTAAGAATCTATGATGCAGCGACAGATAATTGAATTACTTTTTTATTATTGATGGTAATCAACTTTAGCACTTGACTCTAGGTCCAATAAAATTTCATAAGGTGTTAGAATTTGGAACACACACACACACACACACACACACAACACTCTTGTCATTCTTGTTCCTTTGATACTGTGAGAAACATTAGATATAACAAAGTAGATCACATCATTAGATATGTGTATTATATATATAAATTCATTTTTGTTTCTTTATTATGTTTATGGTAGTGAGGATTGATCCTACAGCTTTGGGCACGCTCTGTGAATACTCTTAACACTTAAGGCACAGCCATAGCTCTTTTTTCCACTTTTGTTTTGAGATAGGATATTGCTAACTTTGCCCAGGAGTATAGCTGAGATTATAGGTATAAACTAGCCCAGGCCTAAAGGTAGACAGATTACAAGTATATACCCAGCCAAGCTCAAAGCATTCACTAAAATAGTAATAACAATGTTAGAAATGATTGTTATTCATCATTTTTGTCTACAATCCTGGGTAAATTAATGTCTGCAGATATTTAGAGATTTCCTGAAATAATAGCTAGTCATGAAGGTAAGCTAAACTACGCCACAAAGCCTTTTTATGCTAATTAATATATACTATATATATATATATATATATATATATATATGGTAAAATCAGGATAAAATAAAAATTATGGACAGTTTTCATGGAGAAGAAATTTTCAAAAATGATAACAAATGGGGCATCAGGCAAGGAGACTATGAGCAAGACTGAGAGAGGCTTATCTACATACAACACTAAGGCCTTTCTCTGCACTTTCTTAAACTATGATTCCTTCCTTCCCATGGAGATCATTTTCTAGAATCACCATCTCCTTAGCAATGAAAGAATCTCAAATTGGCCAGTTGGCTGAGCAAAACACCTGCCAACTCTGCTCTCTACCTACAGCTTCACCTGAACTTTCCATCTCAAACCAAGGTAATACTGTAGAGATAATGTTCATTCAACTACAGTAAACAGCAGTTAGTGAAAGAGAACTCAAACAGAAGGAAAATAAAGAACTCAGAGATTTCACTAAGGAAAATAAATATGTGTACTTTTATTATTCTATTAAGAATTATAAAGAATCAGAAAATATCCATGCCCTTTGTCCTGGTAATTCATACTAAGAGTTTTCTCCTAAAGAAAGGCATTCATTGCATAGATATTTAGAAGGATAAAACTTTAGAAAAAAAAACAAATATCTCACAATAGAAAAATACTAGGTATACTAAGGTATAAGTAGTTAAGTATAAGTAGTTAAAGGAATAAGTAGTTAATTTATAAAACTGTTAGAGGAATAAAAGACATTCTGATGTAATAAAATCAAGTGGATCCCAACATTTTTTTTACTATATGAATATAAAAATATCAGGACATAAAATTAAGATTTAGCAATTTTAGAATTATTAATGTTTTAAACCCTCTCCCTTAAATAATTTTTGCATATTTCAAATAAAATTAATAAATATTTTAAATATATGCTGATCCTTACATATTAAAATTGAAAGTCTAACCTTAGCTGGTAGTCTTTGAAATATGGCTGGTTTACTGTGGTTAAAGACTGCTTAAAGTAAGAAAGCAAGGTAAGTTAATGTGAGAAATCTGGTTTTGTTTCTAAATAGGATTGTTTTCTTAGCTACACTTCAAAATCAATCTTTTCCTCTTAAAGGACAGGATATTTTTTAATTAAAGAGGTAGTAAACCAAAGACAAATAATGTCTCCTAACTATTTAGACACATATTTTGTAATTTAATACATAATTCCACAGAAATTATGAACATGCTGTTCCAGATTCAAGAACCTAAGCTGTCTCAATAAATACAGAATCAGACAAGAAATGATATGCTATTATGGAGAAGAGAATCGCCAAGCGATGGGCATGGCTGGCTTCCTAAAGTTTGAATGAGAATTCCTGGATCTAGTCACTTCAAAATAGGGATTTTCTGTTAGATGACGCAATATACTTAGGTTCTCAATTATAAAAGAAAAGAGAGACATGGACTATTGAGTAACCAGTCCATAAAAGTATAAGGACTGTGAAGAGAAAAAATAAAAATTAGAGTGTAAAGCAGAAATAGAATAACACTAAGGTAAGACAGAATGAATTATACCTCACATTAATCATACTATACCATCTTTTAAAAAATGTTCTAAATAAGGGGATTTAAATCAGTGTTGCTCTGTGTTGTCATATCTGAATCTAGCCAAGCTACCAAAGATCTATCCTCAGCCAGATTCTTCAATGACCCCTTGACACATGTTCACAAGGAAGATAGGTAGAAAACATTATGACTTCTTCCATTCCCTTACTTGAAGAAAGCTCTGTAATTTTACTATGGAACAGATGATTTCTCCTGGATTATTTTTATTATAGGTGTGTCTGGAGTTTATAATTGGTAAAGATTAGGAAGGTCTTTATTCATTGAAAATCTCAAGTTTTCCTGGAGGTAAAATAAGAAGTAAAAAAGTTCAACAAACTCAGACATTAGATCCAATACTCTAATGTGAAATGTCAATTTTCTAGAACCAAGTATGTTGGATTACCTTTTCCTTGTTTTGTGTCATTTCATTAGGAAGCCGCAATTATGAAGCTCAGAATTGTCAAGCTTTACTTAATGGCTAATTTTTCATGACCAAGATTAATTAGTTGAAATGCCAAACCTAGATGCTAATTGAAAAGCAAAGGCTTACCTACCAAGAAGTTTTTATTCAGTAAGACCAAGTTTAAAAAAAAAAAGAATGCTTATTTTTTCCTTTGTAGCAGCTATTTTTAAAGCATCTATTTTTCTGTCTTTTTTACTTACTTGTTTAAATGAATTGTGGTGTTGGCATTTTTTATTACCTTATTGTTGCTTACTCAAAACTAACATGGTCCCCTTTCCTTCTGCTCAGAAATCCTTCAGATTAATTTTACATGCAAAATCACAACATAAAAGGAAGGGATGGATGTGTGGCTCAGGTGGTACAGTGTGAGCCAGTGAGTGAAAGCAAGTGTATGATGGCAGGATTGAGCACTAATTTGGACCCCCCCAAAGTAAGACTTCCATGAAGGGAGGCTATCCATGGTTCTCACCAACTTAATCAGAAAACTTTAACTTCCAAGATAATCATATAGTGCAACTGCATTTTATTCCAGCAAGATGATTCTTCTCAAGTCAATTAGAAGAAATTAACTGAGCTAGTTGGTGACAAAATTTTTTGTCTTGTAAATGGTTGTGGCTCAGGTGAATATATCAAAAACCTGCCCAGAAAAGTTCATTAGAGTTATTTATTAATATGAAGATTATCTTCAAAGTAAAATTAAAAAGCAATCATTAATGGTTGACAAAAGGACAAAATTGCTTGTGCTGTTTTCACTCTGTGGATAGCCATAGTGTGAATCTCTGTGGCCAAGAGTATTATTAATTAATATGGAAGCTTTCCTTACTAGTGTTTAGTACTAGTGATCTGACAAAGCAATGCATGTGTATTTCATTTAATAATCAGCTATTGATAAAATATCATAGGGGTGAAGATCACTCCTATATCTAGTACAACCAATTATTTGGAGGGACAGGTGTTCTCTACTTATCAAGTCTCAGGAAGCTGCCTGGAAGAATTACAGCTCTAACCCAAACAGATCATAGACTCAGTTTACGCATCAAGGAACTCTATTTAGTGGTGACTGCACATAGGTCATTTTTTAAAATCTTACTGCACAATCCCTGATCCTGTATTATTCACACACGTCAATTCTAATGATTCATTATTCTTCAAAGGCCTTAACGTGGTGTTCAACAATATTCCACCGGGAGCTTGGAAGATGGATCTTTCCCTTCACTGAATTATTAGGCGAGTTACAACTTGCCTTTTCATCAGCACGAGTGAGTCCAGAGACTCTTTGAATTCAGAGAAAGGACTTTGCGTTGTATTGTACAAGAAATGGGTGTTTCCATATATAACTTGTTCCAGGTACAAGTTTCTGTTCAGGCTCTTAGTTCCTTTTCTTAAATCAGGAAAATTTCTAGCCAACTCTTTCCATTCCCTCCACATTGAGTCTCATCTCTTTTGTGAACTTCTTGTTCCAACAAACAAAAAGTACTTCCTAGAAGGGACTTTTTGAAACTCCTCCCTTCTCCTCAAACTATCTCCACATACTCATTCTCATCTCTCACATAGTATCTCTCTATCTCGGTTGTCAACACTTCCATCTCAAAACATTGAAGGTCCTTTGTAGTCCATTGTGGCAGTGATTTTTAAATTGTATATTACCTGAAAGTGGAAATGGTTTCTAGTGGCCACAAAATGCTCCTCAAGTTGGGTGAGTCAGGGAGTGGACAGACCTTTCCAGAGCTGCCTTTCTGACAAAACGGTGAAGCTGATTACTGATTGCCACAGTCTAGTCACTTTGTTGTAGCCTCAGCTCAGCAGCTCAACACTCAACATTTCCTAACTGAATTTCTTATTTGTACTTTTGATTTCTTAAGCAAAGCCCAATCAACCAATTCATTTTCTACCTTCCTTGTTGATGGACCTCTTTTTTTTAAAAATGAAAGCCTGATCCTGTTATGCCCTGTTAAATCATTGGATGCTTCTATATCCCTTCAAATATTAAGTTCAGACTTCAGCAAGGTGGAGAAATATAACACAGTGCTGGTTCTGTTAGAGAATAGTGGTAGTTACAGCACTTGGGAGGCTGAGGCTGGAGGGCTGTGAATTGGAGGTCAGCCAGGTCTGCAGATAGAAATAAAGGCATGCATAGCTTGCTTCCTTGCTCCTTTTTATTCTATTCTCTGTCCCCTTCTCTTGTCCTAAATCATCAGAGTCAGCAAGTGCTGCAACATTAAAGTTCTCTGAAAAGCAACATCTCCTTCAATTTTTGCACAAAGTATTCCTCCTGACTCCCACGTTACCTTGTCTCACTGAATACGTTCTTACCTTCATTAAGACACTCTTCAGGACTCACTTCCTCCCTAAGCTCTTCTGTGTGCCGTGAAAGCTCTTGGGGATACTCTGCTCAGTTTTCCTTGGTTTTAGTAGTACCCTTATATGGCACATCCTACCACACACTCTACCATACAGTACTTTAGTTACCTATTAGCTTCTATCATCCTTTATTTTTTTCTAGATTATTAGGCTTTAGGTCAAAGAAGATGTTTTTTTTTCCCTCTTTTTTCATTTATTAAGTAGATTCAATAAGCAACATTGCATTTCATGCTTGAGAATGAAGGAAGGCAGAATGAGAAGACATGGAAAAGTCAAGTGAGGCAGGACTGTGAAAAGGTTAGAGACTCATCCAGCATCACAGTGACTCTAGATAAATTGAAACACTCAGAGCAAGTTCTTCAGGTCCATATAAGATGAAAAATGGAATTATTTATTTCTACTGCATGTGTCTGTGAGAATAGAGTAGTTCTTAGAATTAAAAAACTAAATCGAGATAGATACATAGATCGATCGATCAATAGATAGACAGATAGATAGATACATACATACATACATACATACATACACACATACATACATACATACATACATGCATACATACATACTTACTTACATACATACATACATATGTTGTCCTAGTCATAGGCCTTCAACTCATGGCCTGGGCACTGTCCCTAAGCTTTATTAGTCAATGCTAGTGTTCTATTACCCAAACCATAGGTTCCTTTCTAGAATTTTGGTGGTTAATTGGAGTTAAGAGTCTCAAGAACTTTCCTGCAAGGGCTGGCTTTAAACCAGGATCCTCAGACCTCACGGGTGCCTTCCTATAGTAATATATTTAATAAGTTCCGATTTGTTACCTCATTTTCTGCCTGCCTCAAACATTCTCTGGATCATGGATTTGCAACTTTAGTATCAGAGAGAGCTAGAAACAGCCCTGCCTCTTATTTTAGCATTAATTGCCTGTTATTTAATTTATCCAGGACTTGATTTCTCCATCGGTAAAATAACAATGAATACCCCACTGGTTCTAGCAATGACTAAGTGAGATATACATGTAAGCTCCTCAAAAGAAAGAGCTTCATTAGTGGTTCTTCCTCATCTACCTTGTATTATTACTATTACAATAGGCAATACATACTTTATGCTTTGAAATGAATTCACTGAGTATATATTACATCCTGCAACAAAATTCCAAGTTCTGTTTCCTAACCAGTATAGAAAGGGAGAAAAGACTGGCACTCTAAATGTTCTTGCAATATAGGACAGAGTTTTCACCTTGTAACTCTGCTGATAGAGGAATTTTAAAGCCTATGAATTCACAGATAAAATTTCTTTCCTACAACAGCTAGTGACCTACCTTCCCTGGTGTTTCCTCCAGTCAAGTAATTTTTCCATAAGAAATAAAGAGAACATCTCTTTTTATTGGATTCAGACCAATTATTCCTCTCTGAATTTAGGAATGTCCTCTTTTCCTTTCCAATGGTACTCCCACAGAGATGACACGGGACAAATCCCTCAGGGGCTTTGGAAATAAGGGAGAAGGTTAGGGCTTGGCATTTCCATCAAAACTGCCTTGTGCTGGAGAAGAAACACCATTCCTCCCTTGTCTTCTTAATCCACACCTCTTTTATACTAAAGATCTTTTTATTCTACTGGGAAGGAAGAGAGTGACAAGTAAAAGTCCACAGAGAGAAATAGGGAAGCTAAATCTCCTTCTCTTTTATTTTTCCTACTTAAAGACTCACTATATGCCAGACACTTGCTCTAGAGGTACAATGCTGAGCAAGCAAAACTATGCTTAAATGGAATTACGGGTGACATGACATACATCAAATACAAATTCCTACAAAATTCTTAAGTTGAACAACTAACACTCAAAATCTACTACCCATGTATGAATAAAATTTGATATCTAAAGCAGAGTTTAAAAAATAAATATTCTCTTGTGGCAGCAGAAATCTATTAGCAACCGGTTATTAAAACTGGTCATAGAGAAGGTGAAAATGACTGTCAAATATTTACTATGTACTAATTATTCTGCTCTGTCTTTTTAAGGAATGTTATTGATTGCCACATAAAACAATGTCATTTGAAAATACACTTATCCTTCTACATATTTTACATATAATAAAAGAGATTAAGAAAGGTCAAATAGGGGCTGGGGATATGGCCTAGTGGCAAGAGTGCTTGCCTCGTATACATGAGGCCCTGGTATCAATTCCCCAGCACCACATATACAGAAAATGGCCAGAAGTGGCACTGTGGCTCAAGCATCAGAGTGCTAGCCTTGAGCAAAAAGAAGCTAGGGACAGTGCTCAGACCCTGAGTCCAAGCCCCAGGACTGGCCAAAAAAAAAAAAGAAAGAAAGGTCAAATAACTTCCAAAGTCATATTCTGTAACTGGCCTTGAATCACCCTCCCCTTGACATAAAGCTACAGAAAAGGAAAAAAAGTCTCACTGAAGCAGTGGGTGAATGATTTGTAAGAGTCCAAAAGTGTCACACATCTGAGGATTAAAACTAAATTACCAAAATGTTTAAGACTTTTTTTTTAAAATGTAAATAATAGACACAAATCTCTCATCTCCCAAGAGAAATATACCTATAATAGTTACTGCTGAAAATGAGAATTAGGTTTCTACTATGTCTTTATGAAATATAAAGAGTAACCTTCCTCTAGTTTCAATTATCTATGAATTCTTTTGCTATTATTAAACAAAGAGAAGACCAAGTATTTCTCTTCTTCAGCTGGAGTCTAGATGACATTAGTGGGAACAAAACTGGTGTCAGACCAGCTCAAAGTTCTTTCCATGAAAGCAACTTAATTGTCTCATGAGATATTTAAAGCACAATGCAGAATTTGAGCAAAACAAGTTTGATTTTTTCTCTCTCTTCTTCAAGTAGGGTTTCCCAGGTTCTCCTGTGTCCATAACCTAATTGTCCTACCTAAAATGTCCTAACCTAAAATGTCCTACATGTCTGGAATATAACATAGCAGACAAGGAAGGTGACAGAGAATAAAAGGAAAAAGGAAATAGGGAGGAGAGAGGGAAAAAAAGACACAGACAGATATATGTGAGCTCTTGTCAGATATAAGAGAAATGCAAGCTGTCCTTTTCAGAGTCTCACTCCCTGCATGCTTCTCCATTTCTTCACGTCTCCTTTTACTTTTTGTCATAGTTCTTCTTGCCCAGGTAAGACTGGGGTGGAGAGGGAGGAGTATCCCAATCCATGAATACATTAATGTCAACTGAAGGCTGAGGAAGCGTGTATATGCTTCACAGAGAGTGGAACTGAAGAGAAAGCACTACAGGACACCCAGTGCAGTTATAATCAAGGCTTCTTTCTACACGCATCAACAGATCCAATTTTAAGGTAAGCGTGTGTCGAATAAGAAGGCACTCACACAGTATTCCAGCCACGATCCTGGTAAGCGGAAACATCTGAATATCTAAATAGGGCAGTGAAAAGACATTCTGTTGGAAGGGAGAAGGTAAGAGGCAATAATAAAATCAGTGAGCCAGCATTTTATTTAAAGCTTTCAAAAGCTCAACAAAGCAGGAACTAGGGGTGGAAATGTACTAGCAGGCAAAGTGTTGTACACAAGCAACATCTTAAATGTCTCACTGTTGGTCACATGTGAAAGGAAAGTGAACAATCCCTGGGCAAGGATGGGAATTTTGAATAATCTGGCTCTCTCCATTTGGGCTGATAGACAAAGTACCTGCTCTACAACAAGCCCTCATCCAGGATGAATCACAGATACATTTCTTTAAAAAGATTAGTAGGTGTGAAAGAACATTAGTAGGTGTGTAATCATATATATACACACAATCCCATACATACACATTTGTATGCACATATATACATATGTGTATGTGTGTGTGTGTGTATATATATACACACATACACAATTCTTCCAAGAAAATGAAGTCACGGAGGAGACCAGGAGAGCCAGGCTTTTTCCTATTAAGAGAACTAGGAATGGATATTGACAAGCTTAGTTAAGCATTTTTGCTATGATTTAGAGGCTAAGGTATCACTTACTTGGATGGGATTAGATTGGATTTGAGAACTAAAACTGTGACCTGAGAACCATCTAGCAGAGAAGCACCTGAATTGCTTTAGAGCAGGCACACATTTTCTGAATTCTAAAATAATGACACTTAGGTAAAGGCCCCAAGAATCTCCATGTTAAAAAAAAATCTCTCAAGGAATCAGTAGGATCAGAGTAGATGGATGATGGTTCAAACAGCATTCAGCCTAACAGGGTTACATGTGTTCCTGAGAAACCAAACAAGACTCTAGGATTCAAACAATGTCCCACAGTTGTTCTAGTGTCAATAATGAGCTATGTAGGGATTGATTTTGTATATAATAGTATGGTTTGTTGTCATCTTATCTCTGCTATGCAAATTATAATTGTGATCTTTGTGGACAAACCTCTATGAGTGGCTAAATCCTGCATTTGGCCACTTGAGAGGGCCAGTTACCACGATTGCACTGGCCCTATAGATCAGATGTGAACATTTAAGACAGTCAGACAGAGTGGGGTAAAAAAGTGCAGCATTACAAATCACTGAGCAATATTCTAATTAGTGAAATGCATGACTGGGCAAAACAAACAAAAATTGAGAGATGTTTTTAATTGGATCAACTGGTATTTATATTTATTTCAAACCACTTCAAAGATGAATGAAAACTCAAAACATTTGAGTTGGACTGGAACTCCTGAATACCTTTAAAACAATGACTAAGAGAAGAATTCCTGGTCCTGATTAATGGGAAAATTTGTATAAGTCAATTAATTACAAGAGTCTCACAAATTGATTGAATTGATTGTGTCATCCTGGTGACTTTGCTTAAGTTCTGGTTAGTCTAACTTGAAAGACATTTCAGCTGACTAATCGTTGTGGAAAATACATGCACATGATATGGACCTAAATGTTACAGTTAAAATACCTTAGATGGTCTCCCTCTCTCTCTCTCTCTCTCTTCTATGTATCTTCACATTCCAGTTTATTTTATTTTAAATATCAACCAATCCTTATTTTCACACTGATCTTTGTACATTTACATCTTTTTATATAGGCATATACCTGAAATAAGGAGTTTATTAATTTAAAATCTACAAATGCCTAGCAGTTTTCACAAATGATTCTAACTCAAACTGCCCTTTCAGTTTGTGTGTGTGTGTGTGTGTGTGTGTGTGTGTGTGTGTGTGTGTGAAGGGAAATATACTAATGAAGGAATACTAATGCATTGACTACTAGATTTTTCTCTCTATGGTAAGAACCTGGGGATGACAATATAAACAGAAAATGTACCTTGAGAAAATCATAATCTAATAGATCTAGAAATCACTAAGTTTCTAATGCTAGAGTACATATATTTAATAAATATGCATTACTTTACAGTGACTAAAGAACTGAGTAATCCATTCAGGTTTTCATACATTCAGTTTGTTTGAATTCATCTATGCAATATAATTCAACGTTACTACTACATTTTTTTAGTCCTGGACTACATAAGGTACTAAACACAAGCCATAATTTCATTACTATTTTGTTTTAAAAGAAATGTACCCACTGCCTTACCTATGAAACTGTAACCCCTCTGTACATAACTTTGACAATAAATAAGTAATTATTCAGAAAAAATAAAAAAAATTAATTAACTTCCCCAAACATCATATTTAGAATACTTAATATAAAGCATAAATATTTACTTGATATCTCAAGTGTATAAATAACTACACACTAAAGAAACACTTGAAGAATTCAGATTTATTATGTGTGATAAATTTTATGGGATGATCCAACCCTGGCCTGTGATTTATCATTCTCTCTATTTGTTGATATAAAGACAAATTTAAAAATCACTATTTCTAATTCTAAATATGTTCACTGCCCTGAATTTCTTCCCAGGCCAGAAAACAATGCACTGTTATAAATGTGCAGCCAATTCCTTGCCTTATAAAACTGACTCTGATTCATTTTCCATGGTCAAAGTCAAGGAAACTGCTCTTTGGGATATTCTGCAGTATGTTTGCTAAACAAGTGGAAGAAATGCATGATGTTCTAATACAAAGGCCATTAAACTTTAAGAAATAGAGATAATCTTAGGCAAGATATTAAATAATGAGTATAATGTTAGATAAGGAAATAGTCTTATGGGAGCTTCTGCCCTATAAGAATAACTGGAAAGCATTTGTCAAGTAATCTCTCATCTCACTTCTAGCTCTGAACCTTCAGATTTTTATGACAAGCAATATTCTTAGAAGAGATTCTACATGGAGGAGGTGCTATTTGAAGTTGGACCACTGAAAATCAGCAGGTGGTAAGTTTACAGCCCCAATGAAACTCTTACATCAACCTAAATCCACTCCATCAACTTTATAAATGCTTTAGGAAATATGGATGGGTAATGTACCCACAAACAACAATAACATCTACATGAACAAGAAAATCAGAGATTGGGGAAACATAGCTGCAGCTATCCAACTTCCTAGAATATAAAGTACAGGTGGTGTTTTCCTGAAAATAGAACAAAAGTAAAGTTTTTAGCATCAGTTTATGTAGCTTTAACAATGTTGGAGAATAATGTCATGGTTTTAGGGGTTCTATTGAAGATACTACTCTGTGACTAACAACGAAGCAGAAAAGATCAGAGGCCAGAAGATGGGTAATAGGAAGAAGAATTAACCTTATATGTGATTAAATATATCACTATACATAGATAGGCAGATAAATAGATAGATAGACAGACATTGATATATATGGAAATATCACCACAACACCGTTGGATCCAGAGGCTCATGTCTGTAACTTTAACTACTTAGGAACAGAAAGTGTTGTTTGAGTGCAGCTGGATAACAAGATCATAAGACCTTCAACTTAACCACCATTAGCACCAACAACAATAAAAATCTGGGTACAATGGTTTTTCCCTGTCATTCCAGCTATTTGGGAATTAAAATGTAAGGAAACCATAGTCCAGACTGGCCTGGGCATAAATACAAGACCATTCAAAAATAACCCAAAGTAACAAGACTATTTAATAAATAACCAAAAGCAAAATGCACATAACTCAAGTAGTAGAACACCTGCCTGGCAAATGCAAATCCATGAGTACAAAACCTCACACCAAACCACAATAAAACTTATCATTCCGGGGCTGGGGATATAGCCTAGTGGCAAGAGTGCCTGCCTCGGATACATGAGGCCCTAGGTTCGATTCCCCAGCACCACATATACAGAAAGCGGCCAGAAGCGGCGCTGTGGCTCAAGTGGCAGAGTGCTAGCCTTGAGCGGGAAGAAGCCAGGGACAGTGCTCAGGCCCTGAGTCCAAGGCTCAGGACTGGCCAAAAAACAAATAAACAAAAAAAAAAAAACCAAAAAACAAAAAAAACTTATCATTCCGTATAAATCACATGAGCTAATAGTACTTGTAAAAAAGAGACTACCCCTTTCTCTCACTTTATGCAAGTATCTATGGTTCAGGCAGCTCAGAATGTATTCCTCTTAACTTGTCTAGATAGCCATAAAATCTGCAGTTAAGTAACAGCAGGCCAAAGAAAGCCTATAGGATCACAGATGGGTTATGCAGCTCAATCACAGACATTCCCCTCATTTCCAGCAAAGAAGCCTGCTGTCCTTCTAATGCAATAGCCTCATTCCCTTGGGGCAAGGTCTGATTTCTCCGGGTATCTTAGTCATAGAAAGATCACACATTTTGTTAAATGCAAACGTGGTATGAATTTCTCTGTCAAAAACAATTCACAGAGGGGTTTGTTTCACAGAAATGGAGTGAGAAATCACTTTCTCTCTTATTTGTTTTCCCAAGGTTTCCCACCCCTTCAGTGGACTGAGATTCCAGGTTTAGAGACATTAAGAAACCAGTAACCATGGGACCCGTTGCCTAGTAACGGCCTGATTACAACCACCTCACTCGGCTATAAGGAAATTCTACCTGATCCTTTAGGACCATTTGTCAAGCTTCATTATAATGATAAAGAAAATTTTTACTTTCCTAAAACCTTCCAAAACTATTTCTATGAAAATCTGAAAAATCTGTTTTGGGGGAAGAAATGGGAAATTAACACGACCATCTAGTGTCAAAAACTGACAGCCTAGACCAAATAAAGAAAAATTAGTTCAGCACTATGTACAGAATTTAGAAATAAAAAAAATCCACATCTGAGGCTGCACAAATAATATCTGGGAATTGCGCTGTCTGCCCTGGGAGTTAGTGGCCAGACGAGGCAGCCAGAAGCACTAATAAAGGGCATTTGTATTCTGCAGTAGCTCTGTAACTTGTGCTTCTTCACGGTATTTGCAGCAGGATTTCCAATCAGATGCCACCATGAGCAGCTGCATGGAAATATATACCAGGTGGTTTTGCTGTGCCTTGACAGAGTAGGCAAGATTGTCAGGGAAATAGCTTTATAATAATATGTCAGGAAAAAATTCTACAAGTCAACATATTTAAAAAATTAGTGGTGAGTCTCATAAAACAGGAACCATTTACTATTTTATTGAAAGAGATTTTACTGCTGATCAAATTTGTATTTATATGCATATAAAATTATATGTGTATTTGTACATAGAGATATATGTATGTATATATGAATATAGACTTATATACATATACATATATACACATATAAATATATACATTTAAATAGAAAATTATAGATGACACATAGGTACAGGATAAACAGACAGACAGATAGACAGACAGATGGAGAGAGAAAAGAGAAAGAAAAGGAATCTTTATCTTCAAAATAGTTTTGACTTGCTAGGGTGCCAGTGGCTCATGCTTGTAATACTAGCTGAGATCTCTCAGGAGGCTGAGATCTGAGGGTTGCAGTTTGAAGCCCTTCATGGGAAGGAAAAACAGCCAATTAAACGAGAAAATGCCAGAAATGAAGCTGTAGTTCAAGTGCTATAGTACTATACCAAAGAACAAAAAACCCAGTGATACTGCATAGGCCCTGAGTTCAAGCCCCACAACCAGCAGCAAAGACAGGGAAAAAAAAGTAAGTCCAAATGCCATTAAAAGATTTTTTGATTATGCATTCACACAAGGGAGCTTACGTGGAACTTGTCAACCCTAGCTTGCCATTGATAAGATCTGTGAATAATTTTAGACTCAATGATCATACTCTCATACTGTATAGAGATGTCTTAGTGAATTTCAGCTACGATGTTTTGAATTAAATTTTTATATTCAGTTTAGGAAACATTTTCTTTTTTTAATTTTAAGATTTTTTTGTATTATTTTAGAGTCATTTCATTGATTGACCACTCCATTTTTAGATGATAGGTATGCGCTCAACATTTTAAACTGATGTGAATAGTGCTTTATATGGAGTGAAGTTTCTGACTTAAAATTGGCTGTAGACAATATTGGAATTAACCCATACTGACACTGAATAGACAGTAGCTTAATGGTTCTGATATTCCATGCAAATACACAGTATTTTCAAATCCAAAGGGTAAAACTATAAGGACTCCAAAATCTAGGTTTCAGGGAATGTGTCCTAATTACATTAGAATCCTGACAGATCCTCTCAGTCCTGGTATACAGTGAACACCTATCAAATCCTTGCTAACTGAACTGGATGAGTCCCTGGCACCATCAAAGTTATTGACACACTGGTGCAGAATTGACTAGATAAACATAGAAAGAAGTAAAGGCCATACAGATTACAGTAAGAAGGTGCCTGGACAGATAGATGGTGGGTGGTTCTGTAAAGAAACAAAAAAGTCACCAATCACTTTATAAATAACTATCAGAAACATTTTTCAAAAATACAAAAATCACAATACAACTTGACTCAGCTGTTCAAGCACTTATGAGAAAGAATGTGTAAATTAAATAATGACTAAAACTACCTTTCACCTCAAGTAACTTAAAATTCTGATTCTTAGATGGAAATCACACATGGTGATTTTAATAAAATATGAGTTAAAAGAAAAACGGGAACAGTATGAACTCATCTGTGAGCAGAAGAGATCTAATCAAAGAGGGATTTGAATGGGTATATATTTTTTGAAATTTTAATGAAGAAAGAAATAGAGGAAGGTTATTTCCAGGTTGGAATAGAAGCGGGAAAAAAGATAAAATATGAATTATTGTTGAAAAAAGTAAAAGTGTGTGTTAGAACATTACCCATAAAGAAACTACAAAGATTATTTAGGAGTTTCCAGAAATTCTCATGAAGGAGATTTGTGTAATAGGAAGAATTTGCAACAGTGAGCCTTGGGACATGCATTCACTTGACATGTATTTTTTTTTGTACTCTTTGTATGTTCTAACTATAGGAGTTAAAACGTCAAAGAGAATTATTGTCTTATATGGAGTGAGCACATATATTAACAAAAGAGAAAAATAAGTATATAATAAAAAGTCAGATAATGAATGGCTGAAACAGAACAAGATTTTTTAAAATATGCAATATATCTTCAAATATTAAAATTTATCTAGGTTACATAATATTAATAATACTGCTTTGGGTAGGAGTACTGGGATACAGGTTCTCTCTCATGAGAATTGTGAACTGATTACAAAGTTCTAGACAAACTTTTATGATGTGTATAAACACAAAAGAGCAAATCACTCTCCCTAAGGTATGAGAATTTCTGGAATAGGCTCCACCTGGGCACAGAATTGGATAGAATTTAGGTTTGCAAAACTCTGCACATGTTATCTAGGATCAGTGACTGAAAAGGAACAAGTATAAGGCATGTCAAATAATATACTCCTTCATATTCTAGGGAGGAGGAGGAGGGGGAGGGGAGGGGGAGGGGGAGGGGGAGGCAGCTCATGCCTGTTGTAATCCTAGTTATTCAGGAGGCTGAGTTCTTAGTATCTTGGTTAGAAACCAGCTCCAGCAGGAATGTTCTTGAGATTCTTATCTCAAATTAACTACAAAAAGCATGAAGTGAAACTGTGCCTCAGCTCAAAAAAATCATCCATGCCCTGAGTTCAAGGCCCAGGATCCGGGGGGCGGGGGGGGGGCAGGGGAGATAAGGAGAAAATAACCTCAAAATAATCTTGGCTTCACAAAAAATTTAGAGAGGAATTCAGGGGCTCTTGGACTCTTGTGACACAGGACATTTTCACAAAGAAAAGTCACTGAGTAAATACTTTTGGTTCCTGGAATCATGGAACTCCATAAATTCTATCTTACCAACACATACAAATGTGATGTTTTCCAATTATATTATTTAACTTGTTCTGTGAAAAGCAGGTACAAATCATTGATCATCATTACTTGGATGTTCTGTATCTCAAGTATCATCCCTCAAATAGAGACCAATGTCAATATAATGGAAACTTTCTGGGCAGTGACCCAAGTGGGAAAGGCCATCATGAGTTAGATTGTACATATTCACTTGTAAGTAATGAGGTGGGGGGGAGCTAAATTTAATGGCCTACAAACAGGGACAAAATGTAGGGCTTGGGCTCATGTTATCAAATAAAGAGTAAAGTACTTGACAACCTGAAACCAGCTTGCCTTCTTACTGTGCTATTCTTCCTAATATGATTAACTAAGATCAATATCAACAGTAATATGCTGCTGTAAAACTACTTCAACTACTTCACTTCCTTTACCCATAAGATTATTACCTGTTTCTTGACTATAGTTATCAGACTCTATAATATTTCATTCCTCATCTCCATGACTGGTATAGATAGCTCCACCTCCCTCTTTCTCATTCCTTATATTTATTCAACCCCTGCAATCTTTATCTAAGGGCATCTCTTTAGATCTTGCTATCTGTTTTGTGCATTCACTTGTAGCTTTGAATATTAATTAATTATCTTTCAAAAAGAAATTGAAAGGATATACTGTAAAGGGTTAAATATTTCGCAAGCAATCCTAGATTCCTGTTGCTTTGTAGGGTAGAAAAACTAGAAGAAGAAAAAAAAAAAGACACCAGATACAATGACTGAAATAAATGACCTGCACCACCCATAGCCAAATTCTATCTATTTTTTTTCCAGAACGTTTCATAAGAGAGAATCAATAAAAGCTGAATCTGAGACATTGGTGTGGTGTGTGAGCTAAACCCAGTAAGCTCCTAAACTAATCCTGTGTTCTCATGAGCTGTAAGCACAAATCCCTTCACCTTTGCTCAGGGGGATGAGCTCACCACTGAAATTGGCCTGTTTTTTGACCTCAAAACCCAGGTGGGACAGGGTTGGGGGTAGGAGAAGCAGTGAGAGGGAAGATTTCCAGGCCATTTGTTCTAAACTGAGGTGCTCTAGAGGAAGGGAAAGAGAAGGTCCAGTTTCCATGGCCCTAAGCTGGGTCACACAGCTGGAGTCACACTTTGCTTAACACAAATGTCTTTCATTCACCCACAAGCAACACAAGCACTGCCCCAGAACACTGCTGAGAACAAGCAGGCCCAGTGCCAATGGCGATTCTCATTATCTAGGCTACCTGGTAAGGTAACCTCCATATAACCGGATGCTAAATTAACCTTCAGATCAGCTCACGTTTCCCTATGACTACCTGATTAATGTACTCAATTAAAACATTATAAGGCTCAAAATGAATACCAGGAGTTGAAAGCTCAGCATTTCCAACTGTAGAAATTTAAAAAAAAATCTCATCCTATTTGGTACACTTCATGATACAACGTTTTTGTCCAGAAAATACTCATCTATGTGCTAAAACTCCGTCACCTTCCCTACAGAAATAGTCATTATAAAAAGGAATACCCATTTCATTTACCAAGATTTACCAGATATTTGCCTATGAATCAATTCCATTGAAAAGATCAAATAAAAAGGGTAATCAGACTTTAGGTGTGCACTTAATACACTTCAAAGTTGACATATATCTTAGTCTCTTTTATCATATAGAATTCTCTGAAGAGGCGCTAAACATTATTTCGGCCTGTGCAGTACTTTAAAAAATTGCATAAACTTATTTTTGATGCTGTATTTTAACTAATAGTAAAATCCTCTTGAATTTTTTAAATAAAATAATGTATACAAAAATGAATAGCATATGCTATAAAAAACTTATTAATTAGGAAATATAAATTACTTAGAACCTCTATTGACATTGCCAATTGATGAATATACACTTAACATATTTTATAATATATCTTCAGTTTTTTTGAAAGAACCATGGTTTGAAAAAAGTAGACCAACTGGGTATACTGGTATTAGAACTAGGAAATTGGAAGGGAATACCAAAACTGAGAGACACAGGGTAAAAAAAGACAAACAACTACAAAAGCAATACTTGCAAAACTGTTTGTTGTAAATGAACTGAACAACTCATGGGGGGGGGGAAGTGAAAGGGGGTGGGGGGAGGGGGGAATGAAGGACGAGGTAACAAACAGTACAAGAAGTGTATCCAATGCCTAATGTATGAAACTGTAACCTCTCTGTAATTCAGTTGGATAATATATATATATATATATAAATAAACTAAATTAGAATTTCTATGACTTGAGTCTTAGCTCCTTTTGAACATATTTGGATGATGAAGAAGTATCATTTACTTCTGGTTCATAAATTATTTATTACCATTTCTAAAATCTGGGTTACGGTGAAAGTATTATACATGTACATATTTTCCTCTCTATTCCATTCACCAATGCCATTTCTAAAATCTTCTCTCCCTTTTCCTGTGATTGCATATAGCCTATATATGCAATCACAGGAAAAGGGAGAAAAGCACAAGAACTTTACATCCCCAGGACAACACCACATCCCTACTTCCAGTACAAATCAAATACAATGTGAACAAACATTAACGATACCATCTCATCATACCTCCAAGATGGTTTCTGATATAAGAATTAGGTTAAGTGAAGTAAGTCAGGCACAGAGAGACAAAAGTGCACAAAGTGCACATTTTGTCTCTTATGTAGAAGTTAGATCTAAGTTAAAACATATACAGGGTCATATGCTTATATAAACATGCCAGTTCAGTATTATGGTACACAGTATAGTATACAGTATGGCACACAATGGTAGAATTGCTCTGAAAAACCAATCAACAGTTTAACAAAGTGAATACCAGGAATATAAAACATGTTTTGTGGAGGAGAGCAGATGAATGAAGAGGAGGGTGGGTGAATATAAATGTACACGTATGGAACTGGAACCAAATAAATTGAAAGTATGATAGGTATTGGGACAAATGGGGAGAACAATGGAAGGAGTGGTATTGATCCATATGTGTTTGTTATAAAATGATTTGTGGCACTGAAATCCCTTTGTATAATTACTTAAAGATAATAATAACAATGGAATTTTTAAAAAGAATAAACAAACAAAAAAAAACCAAAAAGAATGACTCCTTTCCCTGCATTTCTATCTCTATTTAGGGCATCAAATAAAGCACACTCTTAGGTAAGGCACAACATTCTCCACTGACCACAACTCTCAAGTAGTAACAGACAGAATTGTTCTTTATCTTGTGAGGCCCTAGAAGACAGCCCAAATCTCAGGAATATTATTTCCCTTGCTTCGTGCCATCCTAATCTTTTATTTGCCTGAGCAAATTCTCATCTTTTTATTTTTTAAATTTGTGTTTCTTGAGTGATCAATGTAGCTTCTATTGTAATTACTTCTTGCCCCTATATCTCCTATTGTAATCTGGAGAAATACATTATTATTAGGAAGCAAATAGTAAAAGTTGCCATTCCAGTAAAATGTTCTGGGATACTTCATAAGTTCTCACATGTATCATTTTCCCAATAACAATTAAGACTATTTATTGATTTGGCCTCTACTCTAAAGACATAAAGGTGATATTCTAGCTAGCATTTTCTCAGTTCTGTTGAGGTTCTTTATATCAGTAAAACTGCTGAGTAATCACTTAATAAATATAACTCTATATAAATATTTATAAACATACACGTAGAAAGATCTATAGATATAGACATAGAGATATATCTATATATTCATAATTTTTCAGTAAGCCTGTCTGTATACAGACCTACACAGAGACATAGATGTCAATATACTCATATGCAAAACTAATACACCTTAAAATTTGTCAGGAAAACAATAGAGAGAGACTGATTATACATACAACATGCACCTAAACAGAGAGACATATAGAAATCTCTATATACATACATATAAATTACATTTATAATATATATTTTATAATTTAAGTACTCAGGCTAATAGGCAACACTTCATTCAAAATGATCTAAACATGTAAAAATCACAGTAAAACCAATGCTTCGTTTTTGTAGAGCCAGCTCCACAAACATAAGTGCCCAAGGCAACTACATTATAGATCTGTGAGAATTTTTCTTCTGACTTTATATCTTGTCGTTTCCCTGTTTGCCCAGTATTCTGCAGCCCTGAGGGCTAGTACCCACAAATCCCAGGCCCACTG
The DNA here is from genome assembly GCF_023159225.1 of Perognathus longimembris pacificus. Lineage (NCBI taxonomy): Eukaryota > Metazoa > Chordata > Mammalia > Rodentia > Heteromyidae > Perognathus > Perognathus longimembris. Next base: position 42,939,808 of record NC_063168.1, on the reverse strand, counting down.
AAGGAAATGGAATACAATCTCTAATGCTGGGTCTAAAAGCAGATAGATATATGTTGCAATCAAAGGGTTTAAGTGACCATTTATTTTGCGTTGTGTATCCACTGGAGAAAACTCTCAGCCAGATAATTTTCTCCATTAGAATTGCCTTCCAAAGGTAGTCAGGCTTTAGCATACTTCAGGAAAATGTAACAATTTCCAGTGATGAAAATGTGTCTTCTTTGATTTTGAATATTTGCTTTTACAGTATAGAGGGCAGAGATTCAGTTATACTCATGAGTTTTTGTATCACTTAAATTAACTGCCAAGAGAAGTCTCCAGGAGATGAATTTCCTTTTATGTAATAGCACCTTTAATTTCTTTTATGTAGAATATAGGATATGAAGTTTAAGTGGGTTAAAGAAAATCAAAAATATTTATGCTATGCAATTTTCCATGGTCAAATAACTTAAAGCAGAAATTTCGCAGCTAGTGTACTATGAACATATGTAGCCTAACAAGGGAGCCTTTGGGAAGACAGAGATCTGGTTTTAATTAGAATTGCTTCCAGGTAGAAATGAAAAGTTCCTGATGACAATGAACAATCAGGATTGTTCAATGTCTATTCCATGTCAGCCAGCCCTGGTATCTTAGTTTATGCAGTTTTTGTTCCTATTTTAGACCAAGTACCATTCAATAAATCATTCATTTCTTTATCTAGAATGTCTAGGTTGGCATTGTGTTAGAACACGGAAACTATTTTTAAGAAGAAAGGTCAAGTTCCTGATATGACTATTAAATGAAATATGAAAGGAACTAATACATAGTATCTAAATATCTGAAAAGGCTACTAACCAGTATACATTTTCCAATGGTCAGGAGAGCAGGATGATAAAAAACAAAAGAACACAGGGTTTGGCCTTGCATAAATCAAGCACATTTGGAGTCTAGTTTCTTCATTTGTTCACAGGGAGATAATCACACTGGTGCTGCTTCATCTTTTAGAGCTAGCATAAGAATAAAAACTTGGATCCAAAAATGCTTTAAAATGTAGAGGATTTAATACAAATGTGAGATGATACTATCATTTTCCATTTCTCCTGGCAATCCTGCAGCAGTTCTCACAAGAGGGTCTGTGTGCTTTTAATGTTAACAATATAACACAGGAAGCTTAAGCACTTTTCTTTCTTTGAAGATACTTCATGAGCATTAGATATACAATCAGTCACCAAAATCATCTGACACATTTAGTCACATGAGAAGCAGCTGCTACTGACAGTCATGTCTGTTCCTACAGAGACTGAGGGTGTAAAGGCAATGAGTCATTACAGGTGTGTCTGCGTCTTTTCATTCAAAAGAAATATGAAAAAAAAAGATCTAATTCACAAGTGGTATTCTTAGAAAAGAAAGGAAGTCAACTAGGAATTTTTTTATTCATAAGAGTATAATTTACTTATAGTTCATTTAGTGGTTATTTCTTTCTATATAGTCTTCAAAGATCTAGTTTTTGCCACAGATCACACCACACACATACACAACACAACCCATTATCCATGAATCATGTATCAGCTAACTTTAAAAAAACACATTGAGCACACTAACAACTACAATCCTAACTACTTAGCAGGCCGAGGTTGGCAGAGGTCAGGGTTCAAGGCCAGCTCAGGCAAAAAAAAAAATATGTTAACAAGAATCCATCTTGACTAATATCCACCTATCATCTCACCTACTTGGGGAAACACCACTTGAAGGAATACAGGTCAGGTCTGCTAGAACATAAAGCCAGAATGTAGCTTAAAAACAACCAATGCAGAAAGGGACTGAAGAAGTAGTTCAAGTGATAGGGCACCTACCTAGCAAAAGTGCCAGGCCCTGAGAACAAATTCTAGGACTGCCAAAATAAGATAAAAAGCAACATATTAACTTCAACAATGAGCCATATTCCTTTCAATTTTCACTATTTGATTTGTAATATTTTTCTATTTGATGTTAAAATAATTTACTTTTTATTTGTATGACTATTAATTAGATTTAAATTTTTCTTATTAATCATATTTTATTATACAGTTGAGCTTCCTTACAATACGACTTAGCCCAGTACTACTCAAGGATATAATCCTAGCTACTCAGGATATAATCCTAGCTACTCAGGAGAATGGGGTAAGAAGATCTCAGTTTGAAGCCAGCCCTTGCAGGAAAGTCTGTGAGATGTTTACCTTCAATTAACCAGCAGAAAGTTGGAAGTGGCTCTGTGGCTCAAGTGGTAGAGGGCTAGCCTTGAGCAATATATCAGGGATGGGTTCCGAGGCCCTGAGTTTAAGCCTAAGGACTGCACATCAAAATATAACATCTATTTTGGGACCTTTATGTTTGGTTTTTCCATAACATTCTCAGAATTTATTTCTCCTCACTAACAAAACCACTACTTCATATGATCTGGAGTGATATTATTAGATTTGAGTGTTTGTACATATTTATAGTTAATGACTATAAAGGGTCTCAGATTTCACTGTGCTTGAAAACTGGATTTTCTAAAAGCTAAGTGGACAGTAACTTTTCCTTTTATAAAACAACTTTTTTTTTTGGCCAGTCCTGGGCCTTGGACTTAGGGCCTGAGCACTGTCCCTGGCTTCCTTTTGCTCAAGGCTAGCACTCTGCCACTTGAGCCACAGCGCCACTTCTGGCCGTTTTCTGTATATGTGGTGCTGGGGAATCGAACCCAGGGCCTCATGTATACAAGGCAAGCTCTCTTGCCACTAGGCCATATCCCCAGCCCATAAAACAACTTTTTTAAAGGAACATATAAATACCAATTCCCTTTGGTATCATTAGGAAGTAATATATAAAAATCATTATGTCTTTTGTCATTTGATTAAGTTTAGGATGAAATGTTCTCTATTCAAATCTGCCTTGTGTACCTTATTTCCTTCTATGCCCTGCTTTAGGTACTTTTCTAGAGAACAGAAATTCAGATGTGTTTCAACTCCATTCTTCCAGAGCTGGAAGTGTCTTTAGGCAGTGTCTATTACACAGTAAACACTCAATAAATCTTGACCATTGTTATTTATATTGCTATCATCTATGATGGGTCATATATTCTTCTCTTTTTGCTTAGGTAAGCACTTACAAAAATTGTCTTCTTGACTTGGAAGGTATACACTAAGTGAAAGATGATTTCCCAAAAACTGACCTTAATAAAAAAATGTGTTAAGATATCATTGGAATAAATGGCTACTTCTAAGATTAGGGAAACTGTAAGAAAAGAATGCTGAATTCCTAAGTTTGGATTTTTATCATTTAGTGTCTTTTGCTTATATATATATTATGTGTTGAACTACAGACTTTTTAATTTAATTTTATTTTTTTTGCCAGTCCTGGGCCTTGGACTCAGGGTCTGAGCACTGTCCCTGGCTTCTCCTTGCTCAAGGCTAGCATTCTGCCACTTGAGCCACAGTGCCACTTCTGGCCATTTTCTGTATATGCGGTGCTGGGGAATTGAACCTAGGGCTTCATGTATACAAGTCAAGCACTCTTGCCACTACGCCATATTTCCAGACCCTGTGTTGCACTATAGAAAAGTGAAATGTATTTAATGACTGACGAGGCTTTGTAGCATATTGCTCATTTACATATTAGCATTTGAACCACAATGATAGACTTTTGAAGTATCTGTGTAGAAATCATTTTTTTCTGATTTTGATTTGATTCTCCTAAACCTTAGTGAGCAACTATGATACCCTTCCAGACATTCTGATCTAGAAGGAAAATCATAGTCAAAAGAAAGGCAATGAGCCTAAAGAAAGAAAGATCTGGAAAATAAGAACTGTTGAAAGGGAAAAACCACTGAACAAATATTAGTTAGCTTTTAAAATTATATTAGGCTCCGAGACTTGTACTAGGGAATTGTGAAAGAATGGACATGTTTTTATTTTCCCACCAGTCCCTTCTTACATGACTATGTTGACCATTTTATGTATGAGATAGCTGAATTTTGAGGAATCTATATATGGTTTTCAGGACTATGCATGTAGTCAACAATAAGCGAAGATTTCAATTTTGCTACTAAAACTTTATGTTATTAGAGTTTCTGGCTTCTACTGACCTTGACTCCAAGCCTTGTGTTTCTCCCCCTAAGCCTCTACCACAAACAACTGAAACGATTTTGAAAAGAGTGACCTCCCCTCTGTCTCAGGGATTCTGTTACATTGTGGGGGTGGCTGACACCCCTAGGAAGGGTAATGTGGATCCTTCTCTTCATTTTTACATGGATTTAGATGTTCTTAGGGTTTTGCTCTGTGACTTTTTAAGCTGCTCAGTTGTACTCCATCCTCATCTATGTCTCTAAAGAGTAAAACAGTCGTATATCAGCTGTTCTTCATATTTTGTCCTGGACATTCTCATTCTCTAAATCCTCCAGATATATCACAGGTACAGCAATGAATTCATGGAAAGGCACAAGCTACATTTGGATAGTATCCTCTACCTGTTCCACATTGTAACCACTATTTGTAGTGAATTGCTCCGCAGACCATTCTTTTTTCCCTCTCTACTGGCTACATAAATCACCTGAAAATATACATAGGAATTTATTGTTCCTCACAAACAAACCTTGTGTTACTTTTCCAAGGGTGAGAATAACTCATGGTGGAACAGAAGTCCCCCACAGACATATTCATAATCCTCCACTTGGCTTATCTTTGGCAGAAACTATAGAACTAATGTGGCTATTATTCACAGCCCTTGTACATTGCCATTTCAACCACAGGCCTAGACAAAAAGCTGGAGTAAATATGATGCATTCCCTATTCTTTATGTCTGCATCTTACCTCAAATTTGAAGGGTACTTTGTGCTTTTCTCCAAGGAATAAGTAATAAATATTCAAAGCTTCAGTGAATCAGATCCTGTACATCTACTGCTGAGGTTTGAGACCTTTAAAATATACAGAAAATTATATCCATGTAATATTCTGGAGTGTGGATGTGTGTTTATGGGAGAGAAATGGATTCTTTTCTTTCAAAAATATATCCCTGTGTGTCTACCATTTATCAGGTACTATACTAGGAATAGGCCATAAAACAAAGCACAAATGGACTCAGCCCTGCAGGAAAATGACTTATTTTTTTATGTCAGATTCATGTGCAGGAATAAATGGTTTGAGTATACCATCATGAAGACTAAACATCAGTGTGGACTACTCCCTTCCCAAGGAGGAATTCACTTGTTTCAAAAGACAAGACTTGTTGGAGACAGAAACAATGGATGCCTAGGACTGATCCTGGAGATGAATACATAGGAAATGCTAGGTAGAGGAAATTCAAGCATGGAATATGAGTGAAAACTCCTAGTAATTCATAATTTTTCCAGCTACAAGCACGGGACAGGGAGTTTCCATGTGAACAAGAGATCATGGAAAATCATATACGCATGCATGCTAAAGAGGTTGAATCTCAACTGTGCAGAATGAAGAATCAAAATATTTTTCAACAATCTTTTCAAGGATGGAGTGAGGAAAAGATCATAGATAAGGCATAAATTAAGAGGCTAATAGATGTAGTACCCAAAACATATGCTGAGGGCCTGGGCGAGGGTGAAGGTAATGACCACAGAGAGCCAGGATGGGAGTCCTATGTCCACAACTGGGAACTTGTCCTGAGATATAGGATAGGAATTCATAAGAAAGTTTGTGATAGACTGAAATATGTCTCACAAAATTCATGCACTGAAGCCCTAAGCCCAAAGTCACTGCATTTAGAGGGAGGTCCTTTATATTGATGATGGAGTCAGCCAAGGTCTCAAGTATGCCCCACAGATCTCATGGGATATGTCTATATAAGCAAAGGAAGGCACACCAGAGCTTTCTGTCCAACAGCAGCTAAATACCACAAGGACACTGTGAAGGCAGGCATCTGTAAAGTAGAAAAAGAGGCCTGGGAGAAGCTGGTCATGCTGACTTTGCCCTTGGATTTCCAGCCTCCAGAAATGTTGTGCAAGTCACCTCATCTGTGGAACTCACATGGCAGCCCCAGCTGAAGAATAGAAGTTTGGTTGAGAAAAAATAAAACCTAAGAAACCCACAGTGAAAAACAAAAGCAGTGATGCAAGCTGACTCGAGAATGAGCAGCAGAGGCAGAGGCAAGTGGGGACAGCTTCCTGCCAGCAGCTCTCAGGATGAAATGCGGAAACTCTGGCAGGCCCTTGTATAAGAGAGTTCCAAGCAAAGAGAAGTGGACTTCAGCTTCTAAGCAAATGATTGTAAAGGTGTGTTTGGATAAGCTAGATTAATGTTCTGGTCTTCAGAATGTTACATTCATTCCTAGGTATCTGTGTCACACTCTCTTTCCTTCTCTGGGTGGTGCAAAGCCTCTAGCCCCACACTTGTGACCCTGCCCTCTTGTGGCTGCTCTGTTCTCTCCAGGATCACTCCAGCAAGCCTTACACCAGTGCTCTGAAATTGCCACACAAGAAGTATGGGGGAAAGATAAGCATCAGGGTGAGCAAAATAGAGATAATGACTCAAGACACACAAAGTCTTACACTGCTTGTTCGAAATACAAGGAGAATTTGAGAAAAAAATTGTAATATGTAAAAAAGTTATGAATATTTTAGCAACTCCAAATATAATACCCAGAAACTACTTAGGCATATAATGAAAGCCATCTTTGTAACACAGGAAGTATGGTTAAGATGTTGTCTCTAAATGAAAAAAGGAATTCTTTTTTTAAAATGGCAGCATAAAAATTTGTTTTTATTCACTTCTGTCATGAATTGGTTCTTTTTAATACTAGATTATAAAAGGCTTCACTCAACCCAGGGTACCTGATTGGAAAAACAAGAGAATTCCAAGTGCACTTTCATTCATCTGCCAAGTTGGGACCTAGGTTTTCAGATAAGATCTTATAAATGAATGAATGAAGAGTAGTGGTCCTTCTATTACACCTATGACATAAAACCACATCAAGCCAGGCATTGGTGGCCCATGCCTGTAATTCTAACAATTCAAGAAACTGAAATCTGAGGATCATGGTTCAAATTTGACCCAGACAGAAAAGTCCATGAAATAATTATCTCCTATTAAGCAGCACAAAGATACAAGTGGAGGTATCACTCAAGTGGGTCTTGAATGAAATAAGCCAAGCAAGAGTGTGAGACCCTGAATTCAAGCCCTAGTTCTGGTGTATGCACATGTACACGCATGTGCATGCATATACACGTGACCACACACACGCACACAAAACCCTGCACATAACTGAAGAAAAGACTACAGGATTTAGACAGTACTTACAGCAGAATTGGCAAGCAGACTATTCTGCCTTCCTAAAATTACTTTCAGTATCGAAACACTGATAGGAAGCTTATGACTCTGTGTGTATGTGTGTGTGTGTGTGTGTGTGTGTGTGTGTGTGTGTGTGTGTGTAAATCTGTATGTTACCGTGTGTTAGGGAAAGGAGAGAGAGCCTAAGTTTATGTGGAGGCTCCCCTTGTTTTCTTTTTTGTCTTCTTCATTAATGCATTCCACCTGTGCTTTAAACACCCAGATGCTATCATATTTTAATTATACTGATTAATGTCTGCATAGAAATTACAAATGGCAAACCTACCTTCCCTCAAATTAGCTAAGTCAATCTGCTTAAAGGCAGAACAGTGAAATAGGGCAAATGGCTACAATTATATAAAAGATAAGAATGTCTTCATTTCTTTATGTTTGTGTGCTTGTAATTAAAGGTGACAGAATGGCACTTCACTAGTGGAGCAGCTAGTACATTTTGCAACTAAGAATGATGTACAGCTGTCAATAGCACTGCTATTTTAACATTATTGCCTTCACTATTGAAAAACATCTGTGAAAAGCACAAGGGGAGTTGCCATGATAAATATAGAAAAAGATGTCAAAAGAAATATGGCTTCTCCATACTTGGGGAGCAACATGGGAAGAACCAGTATGTGTGTCTTAGTGGCTCTAACTAGAGAGTTCAATTTTCCTTTGAAATACCATACACATTTTCAAGTATTACTTCTGTGAATATCTGACAAAACAGAACAACAACAATAACAACACACACACTCTGAATTTTCCTGGCAACCTATGAAAATTATAATACTTCTCTCCCTGACTACTTATTTATAAAAATGAAGAGAGTTAAAATATATTTAAAAACAAAACAAGCTTGGAATAGAACTGTGCACTGGTCATGTTGGCTACAATGGGAAACATAAATAGGAGGATTACAGAACAGCCTGGCCTTGGGAAAAAGCAAGACCTTTGCTGAAAAATAATCAGAACAAAAAGGGCTAGAGACTCAAATTATATAGGCTCAAATTATAAACTGCTAAGTTCAAACCTCAGAACAGTAAAAACAAAATTAAAATGCAAGACTTTATAACAGCTAGAAGCTATCATGCTGCAGTTATTTCCTGTGTAAGGACATTTGTGGAACTGAGAGGTGATGGGTGGCTTTAGGATGAATAAATAGTCCTGAAAAACTTTTGAATCTACATCCCTCCAATGGAACTCTCATAAGTACTCAGCTGTTTCATAAGGATTAAGTGCCATAGTACAGATGAAAGCATTAGGAATATTCTTCTCTGTGACTTTGAAGATAAAGATTTCCAAGATGTTTTGTGCTCCAAAAACATGAGGAAATAAATATTCCTTTTCAATTCAAGTATTTTATCTCCACATTGCCTTCCCCACTCTTCTTCAGCATTTTCCTAAGTGCTTTCTCTTGGCAGTGCATCAATGCCATTAAACAATGCCACAAAAACTTGTTTAAATGCTAGTGGCTAAAGACAAGGTCAACATTTCTAGGTGGGATTTTCTTTTTATAACAGCACAGTCTCCTGTGTCCAAGATGACCTATTAGTTCCCAAGTGTGTGTGTTTTTGTGTGTGTGTGCATGCATGTGTGTATTTTATTGTATGTATACATAGGCGTGTTGGTGATAAACTGAGGCAGGGAGAAGGCAGAAAGAAAAAGGAGGAGAAACCTTCTGGTGAATGCCTCCTCAAATCAGAGACAGGTTATTTCTGAGAATATGACATGAATTTCAATATGCCACCGATGGTCTGTCTCCCATTGACTTTACTTCACATTTCCCCAGAACTAAATCTTAGAAAAGAAGACAATGAATAAAGCATAGTTCCCTTTTATTAACAGAATAAACTACAGAAGGTAAAAGCCAATCATGACTGCTAAAGCTTTGTGTAGTCATAAAGCAACTGGATGGAGAGGTGTGCAACAACATGAAAAATCACAATGCAGGGGGTAGAAAATGAGTCGGAAATGGGAAAAACATTACAGGTAAGAGGATAGCTTCTTTGGATTAAAAAGAAAACATTTTTAAGGAAATACATACTTTCTAGAAGAGCCAAAGGTTTTAAATATGATTTTCATCTTATAGACTTTTCCATATTTTGTGTATAATTGTAGATGGTTACCCTTTTTGTAAGCTTGTTGCTTGGACTCACAATGTAATTTATGGTTTCTTGTTCCTCAACATATATGCAGCAAGAACAAAGGTGAACCCAAAGTGCCTGTGATGTCCACAAAGGGTTCCTTCTACTAATTGTAACCATGAAATCATATGACTTAGGAGATTCATTGAAGCCTCATCTTTCAAGCACAATATGAGTTTAGATAGATTCTAGCTGTATTCAATCTCAGCTACAGGGCAATCACAAATGTAACTAACTCCTACGTCTTTCATCTTTTGACAATGAAATTAAAATATTGCTTCATGCATGCTACAGTAGGAGAGAACAGTCTAAAATAAATAACAAAGTTGAAATAAAACTGAAAAATAACAGCAGTGCCTTTCTGAGACCGTGGGTGGCAATGCGAATGAATGGAATCATTGCATACAGATTGAACCAACCCAAGTGTATTTTGAAGTAATATCAAAGAAAGAATGAGTTAAATGCTGGACATCAGACAAACCCCAAAACAATCCCCAAACACACTAATGTAGATAAAATAAGTCAATATTTTCTAAAAGAAAGGATGTGACATTAAATGAAAGAGGAAACCCAGTATTCCCCTGAGGTGTCTAATTACAGCAAGTCATAGGATTCAAACATGGTGAGACAGAAGAAAGACATTTGGAAACACTAAAATCTCTAGGGTCCTAGTTTGGACTCCCCAGATTTTCCAGATATATATTTTAAGAGGAATGGGTACTTCTGCTTTTGCCAACCAAAGCAAGGACTAAAGCAAGAACTACTGCACATAGTTATCTCTGAGTGTTCCTCTAATAACATGGTTACTTCCTATTTCTGTAAATCTGGCCCTTCTGGTGTTCATGTAGCATCAACTTGCAAGGCCCTCACGAAGATAGGTATAATTGCTTTTAGCTGTATTCACCTCTTCCCATACTCCCACAGAAACATGTCTACCTTTCCATGGTTTCCTAATTATCAGATGGGTCCAATCAAGTTCATGCAACTTCTTCCTTTGGTCAACTCTGTTTACCCTGATTGTGGAATTTAATCTTGACCCATGAAGACCCTTGAGAGATTTGGAGTTGAAAGATGCTTTAATGACTCAGTACAGCTGACTTTCACTGTCGGCTTCCAATCCACTAGAGCTTTCATCTTTAACGTTTGGATCCCCACAGCAACTCACTTTCCATCTACTCTTCCCTGTATAAAGAACAGTAGTATCAGCAATGTACAGCCCAGTAGTGGCAGTTCATGCCTGTAATCTTGGATACTCAGAAGGCTGAGATCTGAGGATCAAAGTTCACAACCAACTTGGGCAATAAAATTCTTAGACATTCATCTTCAATTAACCACAAAAAACTGGAAATGCAACTGAGATTCAAGTAGTAGAGTGCTATGATGGAGCAAAAGAACTCAGGAAGACTATACAGGCCCTGAAGCCCTAGTTCTGTTGAAAGAAAGAAAAGAAGGAAAAGGAAGAAAAGGAAGAAAAGAAAGAAAGAAAGAAAGAAAGAAAGAAAGAAAGAAAGAAAGAAAGAAAGAAAGAAAGAAAGAAAGAAAGAAAGAAGGAAGGAAGGAAGGAAGGAAGAAAGGAAGGAAGAAAGGAAGGAAGAAATTAAGAGGAAACCTTATATACTAATACAGAGATTATTTACCACATTATGAATACAAAAAATTCACTTTTTCTCTAGGAACAAAACCATACTATGTAAGAAATAATATTCTGATTTCTGAAACAAATTAGATTTACACTGTTATTTCTTTCAATACTACATGCAGCCAAAATGGGTTAAAAAAGATAATGTACACTATATGTCACTAAGAGAAAAAGCTCTGCAGAGTTAGACTTTATTGATCCATGGGAAATGTATCTACTTTATTAATGGTAGAATTGGAAAATGTAGAAATTCACTTGTGGATTAGAAATAGTCAAAATGCTAGAGTACCTTTGAATTCTCTAACTACTGAAAAATAATAATAAAGTCCTTGTTTGGCCTATAAGAAGATCTATGTCTCTTCTGCACACAGGGAAGATATGCTCTTCTATTTGAGGGACAGTAACAGGAGATTTCTCAACTTTCATTACACATTGTCTACACAATCTGGTCATCTTCCTTTCATAGGGCGCATATGGACCAATCTTACTGCCTCTTTTTCCTCTCTGGGTCTTTTCTCTTCCCTGTGGTTCTCAGTATGCACTTTCTAAATGTGCCAAAGTACAGTGGAGGCCAGTCAAGACTTAGCTGAAGAATAGCACGCTAATGAACTAATTTTTTATTTTATTTTTATCTTTTCAGAGGTTTCTTTTGGGGAAAAAAATTCGTCTGTAGTGTATTTGTTTTACATAGTTCATTATATTCCCTCCCATGTGGTACTTTATAAGCTATCTCTAAATTAAGACCTCTGTTAATAAACACTGTTTGCTTAAAGATTAAAGAGTAGCATTCTACCTTTTGAGCCAAATTACCATTGCTATAGGGCTTTGCTTCTGTTCATTTGAACAGAAGGGTCTGACTGTCATTTCTCATTCAGAACCACCTAGAAAACGTAGAATTACATTTCTGTATTGTTTAGGCTCCACATATATTTAAAATATGCTCTAAAAAGAATCCTGTCACAAAAGAGATATACTTTCTCATTATGGATAATTAAGGAGTGAAGAAAACAAGAGAGATAAGAGAAATGGGAGAATCCCCTAACAAACAAAGAAATTCAAAACTCAGTTTTTAAAGCAAAATAGGTTGGAAGAACATTAATCAGAGTCTCTATAATAATTAGCTTTGTGACTTTGGGCAAGACATAATTTCTCTGGATATTTATGTAAAGCTAGAATTACTTGTAAGAAAACTATTAGAATTACTTGTAAGAAAACTAAAGTTTTTCAAGAATGAAAGTAAAATTAAATGTAGCTCCCGAACATTAGTATAAATTGAGTGGTAGAAAAAGACCAACAAAGTTGCTATGCTATATGCTTACTTATCTCTTTTATACATAAATTTCTAAATCTATGATGCAGAAATCATGTGTATCATGGTCCCAATTTGTTATGGGTTCGGGGTGAGGGGGGAGACTCCACATTCTCCCCAAGAATCCACCACTCAGAGACAGTCTCAAGCAAAAAGATGGGCTTATTGGGGAAACAAAAAGCAAACTGACTGACCAGGGATGCAGCAAAAACTCAGGACCTGAAACTTAAGCCCCACACTAGTCCTCCAGCTGGGGTTTATCAAGGTAAAAGTGAAGCACAGATGTAGGGGGTTGATGCAGGGGTTAGAGCATGCAATAAGTTCACAGATGTAGGTGGTTGATGGAGGGGGCAGAGTAAATAACAAGCTAAGCAAGCCATTTATAGAAGCAGAATTTTGGGGTCAGGTTGACCTAATAATCAAGATGGAGTCAGCTGTATAGTAGATATCAAGGATGGTCAAGATTAACCATTTATTTTGGAAGAGTTGTAAACTATAATTGTAAACTATTGTCTACTTTTTTCTTTTCTTTGTGTGTGTGTGTGTGTGTGTGTGTGTGTGTGTGTATGTGTGTGTGATTGGGTGTGTGCAAGTCCTGGGGCTTGAACACAGGGTCTGGGCAGTGTCTCTGATCTCTTTTGCTCGAGGCTAGTACTATCTCTTTGAGCCACAGCACCATTTCTTCCTTTTTAATGATTAAATAAGATTAAAATAGATAAGAGTATCTTGCACTTACCTGCCTGAGTTGGCTTTGTGCCAAAAATCCTCAGATATCAGCTTCCTGACAAGCTAGGAATTTAGGTATGAGCCACCCATGGCCAGCATAATATTGTCCCTTTGCACAATATTGTTATGTTCCTGTTTTTTGTTTTTAATTTTTTTTTGCTAATATGATAGAAGCATTTATACCCTAACATACAGATAGGAGGAGATGATGTTGGGCATATAAAGAAAACAATTTTAAATTTTTTTTTTTTTTTTTTTTTTTTTGGCCAGTCCTGGGCCTCGGACTCAGGGCCTGAGCACTGTCCCTGGCTTCTTACCACTCAAGGCTAGCACTCTGCCACTTGAGCCACAGCGCCGCCTCTGGCCGTTTTCTGTATATGTGGTGCTGGGGAATCGAACCTAGGGCCTCGTGTATCCGAGGCAGGCACTCTTGCCACTAGGCTATATCCCCAGCCCAACAATTTTAAATTTTAAATTTGTATAAGAAATAAATTTCCTGAAACATCCCTTACATTCCTGACATGTTATTTATCAAAGAAACAAGCAAACAAAAACAAATTTAAAAAAAAGAAACAAGCAAACAAACAAACAAAAAACAGGAGCCTGCCACACGTGCCTTGGATTTAGCAGCAGGCCAGCAGTTCGGGTAATAAAGTTCTCTCTTCTGCCCAGAAAAAAAAAAAAAAAAAGATATGAAGTCTTCATTTATATTGTCAGCAGAGTCTTTTATGTTACAATAGGGTCAACAGTTCATCCAGAGCAAATTAAAATCAGAAGACAATATCCTAGGAAGTAGATACATTATTTAATGAACATAGTATTAGATATTTAACAAAAGTTAATTTATTAAAATTTTCAATACCTCTGGAATATAAATACGATACTCATTCTAAATAAGAAGAAATTAAAAGATAAGAAAATTAAATGACTCATCTGTAATAACAGGAACTGCACATGGAATTATGAGTTGAGCTATACTATCATTAGTTCTGGTCCTTCCTCCTTGAGTGATTTTCCACATTAATTTAAAGTTTACAAACTACTATGTTTCACCAAATGCCCTTTGGGTTGGAAGGTAAATTAAACATTGTTGCCAATTAATAGAATTTTTTTCCACTAAGTGTTATATCATAGTATGTAATCATAGTATGATGTCTGATTTTGTGAGGCTGGGAAGACTTTCATCAAGGCGAAAAGGTAGTATTTGAAAACTCCTATCTACTTAAAATAATTTTAAAGTAATTTTAAAGTTTACAAATGAATCTCTCTGTTGAATGTACCCTGAGGATGTATTATCGTCCACTGAGTTAAAACACTTATTCCTGTGCTATGATAACTTTGAGCTTTAAGAAGGAATGAAGGGCATCTTTGAAGGAAGGCTCTATGTGGTCTTCATTGTTGGTGAAGGAAGGGTCTTCCTGCGCTTACCTGTGCTTTTCTCGGCAGAAGTCCAAGGTTAGTCATCCATTTGGCTCATCAAGAATCACTATGCTAAAAACTTTACCTTCACCCAGCTCTCTCATTTGTCTCTGCTAATATGGGAATTAGCAGAAAATTTTTCCAATACAAAAGAATGGGTTCTTTTAGGGAATCTAAAGAGGCAGTTTGAGCTTGAAGATGTGGCTTGGCTGGTAGAGAGGTAGCCAATGAGCGAAAGTAGCAGATACCAAGTTCCAGTCCCAGTCTCTGACCCCCCAACAAAAAAAAGCAAAAGCAGCTGAATAGAAGTCTTTTCTTCACAACTAGCCTTGCTGTTAAAGAGAAGATGAACTCCCAAACTCTCCTAATGGATGAGGATATCTCCTGAATGAGAGGTAGGAAACCAAAATTCCTGGAGATTCTGGTCCAAGAGAGAAAAAAAGAAAAGAATACATTAAAAAAATAATAAAACCTAGAACCCCAAAAGGACCATGAAACTGTGAATATAATTACTCAAGATGAATCCAATACATGTGCTATAGTTACTATTATTTTAATCAGTGAAATATTGCAGTTATGGTTAAGTGAAATATAGCTAGGGCTTCTAATTACTGAGCCCTATCTACTGCATGACTGACACTTTCCATAAACATTTTTGGTTGGTACAGTTTGGGGGAAGTTCTACTTCTGGCCACTTCATGGTTAGAGATGGGATGCTGATATCCCTCCATTGCAGGAAGGCCATATTATAGTATCCTGTAATTCACAAGAAATATTATGCAAACAAAGAATTAACTGTTTCCATAATATCAATAACATGGATGTTGTGAGATAGAACAAAAATGAGGAAAACAAATATTTTTCCTAACAGGCTTTGTTTCAGATTTCTGGCAACAACTGATTGAATCAGGGCTTAAATATCAAATTTCACAACTGACCTTGCTTCAAGGTGCCTCATTTGTCCCCATCAAATTTGCATCTTGTTTCTTATTTAAAATGTACCATTAGTTAGTTCTCCCTAAAAAGACATCTACAATTTAACAGTCAGAGCGTGTTATGGATGTGAAATAGATGTCCCTATCATACTGTTTTAGATGGAGAAAAAATCATTCTGCAGTGTTTATAAGTCATAAAGAATTCTAAATATCTCCCACTCAACATATTCAGGGAAAATGATGGTATAATTCTATGCTGGGTGGCACTCTTTCAAACCATTATGTGTCTCATGAACCAACCATAGTAATGCACTATCTCTCTTTAATCAAATCTGCATTGTAATTTCTATAAAAAAATCAATTAAACACAAGGAGCAATTACTTATTTTTTTATCATAGCATAATTTACTTTCTTATAAAAGCAGCATGAATGTGTAAGGAAAAAAAAACTCATCCACCTCAGAATATGCAAATAACGAATGCACAATCTCTAAAGAAATGCACAGAAAACCGTGGAAAATATGCAATATTATGCAATATATTACCTATACATAATTCCTCATTTACATCTACTTTATTGTATAATAAGGGGAAAATGGCTTCACAACAAAAGCCTATAATTTCCTTTTTTTTTCACTGTCAATATCATAGCTGTAAATCTTTTTCAGGGTCTTAGAGTAAAAATATAATCAGACAACAATTTGCTCATCAACCACATCGAAGCAGGCTCATAAATGACCCACTAAGGTATCACATAAAGTCTAAAAGAGCTTCTTGATCTAAGCCTTCTAAATCCATCCTTCTTTACATTTCCATACATATCTTTATTTAGTTTAGACATGAAATAATTTTGTTAACTGTTTGTTCAGGTTAGACTTGTGTTAAAGAGACTACATAGCCAACACAGTACTCCCTGTTGGAACCTCCTGTCTTCTAATTCAATCCTATTTACAGTGACTACTAACCCATCTGGTACAGGAGTTACCTTGAGGGCTTCTTATGTCCATATAGAGCCCCCAAATGTATATTTCAAGCAAGGTCTCAATGAGTTCTTAACTAATATGTCTGTGAAACACACTTTAAAGCATCCAATCTTCATTATGATTTAGTAATCTGAATGTGCAGTAGAAGCTTCAAAGTATTCTCTCTTTCTGTCTGCCTCTGTCTTTCTGTCTCTGTCTCTCTCTCTCTCTCTGTCAAACACACACACACACACACACACACACACACACATTTTTTTTTTCAGTCCTGTGGCTTGAACTCAGGGCCTGATCACTGTCTCTGGCTTCTTTTTGCCTCAAGGCTAGCACTCTACCTCTTGAGCTATACTGCCACTTCCAGCTTTTCTGTTTATGTGGTCCTAAGGAATCAAACTAAGGGCTTTGTGCATGCTAGGCAAGCATTCAGCCACTAAGCCACATTGCCAGCCCTTCACACACACTATTATATGATTGGCCTTGTATCTTGCCAGATATATAAGAAAACTAATAGGTTCATCCTCTTCCTCGTGGATGATGTCATATTTAACTCCCTCCATCCCTTCTTTCCTTCCTTCCTTACTTCTTTCCTTTCTTTCTTCTCTCCTTTTCTTCCTTCCTTTTCTTCCTTCTCTCCCTTCCTTCTTTTTCTTCCCTCCCTCCTTCCCTTGTTCCCTCTCTCCCTCCTTCCTTTCCTGCCTCCCTTCCTTTCCTTCTCTCTCTTCCTTCCTTCTTTACATTGATGTGGCGGTCTCTTCTTCCCTTCCTTTTTTTCCCTCCCTCCCTTCCTTCCTTACTTGCTTCCTTCCTTTCATTCTTTCTTCTTTTCCCCTTTATCTCCTGCTCTCCCCACAACTCTCCTGTAACACTCGATCTCAAATACAGACACAAAGCTTAACTTAGCAATAAAGTAATTTTTGATTTTTGCTCTTTAATATGAATTTATCCTCCATATTAAACCTTTTGGCATAATATACTCACTTTGGAGACTCTTCTTTGTACTCTTGTACATGACCGAATGAAATATAGTATGTGGTGTAGGGCCTTAACTGTATTATGATTACAATTATAATTTTTTCCATGACAATCAATGTCTGCTGGCATGACTGGACACAAACAGTGCATAAAAATATTGCTTGGACAGTAATATAATAAACAGGAGATGCAAGCTGCATTTCATTACTCAATGAAACAAGGTTCAAAAGATATCTAATTAGTGCTAAACCCAAAGCCACCAGTCAAATCTGGAAGGAATTGATGCCAAATCACAATGTTGCTTTAGTTTCTTCATAGCTGCTACTGTTATCCTGTTAAGGAACACACTTTATGGAGGAGATGTCACACCTGCATGGTTGGCTTGCTAGTCTGTGTGCATGACCAGAGCAGTGGTAAGCATGTTTTAACACTCCTAAAATGGCTGCTGGTGCTAAGGGAAAGAAGATTCTCCAAATTTAATTTTTAGGCTTCCTGGATGGCATGTTTTATTCTAAGGGAACTTAGAAATGAAATATATTTTAACTAACATTTCATATTTGGTAAATCACTCCGTTAAGATCCTAACAATTTTGGGATGTCATGCAGGCAATATAAGCATCCTATAAAGTGGAATCATGAGAGGTACTGATGGGATAATCTCTCTCTCTCTCTCTTTCTCTCTTTCCTTACTCATATCATACTCCTACCCTTCCCTTCCACTCTCCCTTCCTCTCCTTTTCTTCCCCCCCCCAACCCAATGCCCCGTCTATCTCCTTCTCTGCCCCTACCTTTCCCTTACTTCCCCATTCTCTCAAGATATCTAATGAAGACTAATTGATTGAATCCTACAGGAAAATTCTACACTTTATCATTACTTGTGAAAAAGTTTGTCTTTCTCCAAGTTTTTTTCATATAAATCAAATAGGAAATGAATTCTCAGAATGTTAAGGAATCTCTAAAAAGGGGGTAAGGTTTTAGCATTTAACAGTCACTGATCACAATCCCAGGATGATTGTCATGGCTTCATATCAATGACCAGAACTTCTACCATAACTTTTGAAAAATCATGCCCCAATTCCAGCTTTAGGGAATTTTCAGTGTTTACATCCATTTTGGCTACTAACACAAATGCTTTATGTTGGGAAATTTATAAATGGCAGAAATTTATTCTCAGGGAAGCCTAAGGTCTATGATGATTGGCCCTTCCCTCTACACATGATACCTTGTTGTGTTCCATGCAGAAGAGGACAAACATTGTGTTATCACATAGCAGAAGGGATAAAGCAGCTCCCTTTTATCTTTTTCAGAATGACATTGCTCCTATTCATAGCATTTAATTTCTCTGATTAGTTCATAATTGAATTTATTGGTTTATAGATGCTTGGCATCATTTTTCTTTTACAGACATTAGTGCAGAAATAATAGTGATACTTAACAAACCTTTCCAAGTTTAGTCACTCTCAATCATGGAGATTTTTCCCTCTAAAAGACATTTGAAAATATCTGTTTGTCTAAGTGAGAGGGGGCCTATTGTCATCCAGTAAGCATAGGTCAGTCATGATGTTAAACATTCTACAAATCAGAACAACATCTAACACAAAGAATTATTCAGCACAGAAATGAACAGTGCACACTGTAGAAATCACTGGTTAAAACAAATGGGAAGGCTTACAGGGTATAAGAAGACATAAATACATTTTTATTGATCTAAACTTTTCCCCAATCCCAAAGTAAACTTGATTAGGTTTACCATAACAACTCATTGCTTTGCTTACAATACAAGGGATTACAAATTACTAGGATTTATTACTTAGTGACACTGATCAAGAAGTCTTGTAGTCATACATTGTTCAATTGAAGCTCCTTTGTACAACTACTCACAGATAATAAAAAGTAATAAAAGTTATATCTAATCTTTGGAGACTAAGCATTTTTAACCAAGTTCCCATCTTAAGTACTCAAAAAATGCTAGCCTTCCCATATAATAGGGCAGTTAGAATGTTAGCTTCCAGTATTTTATTTCATTGAACTTGTTTTCTCTAGCACCCTCAATAGAGGAAAAGCAAATAATTTGTAGAAGCAACGCAGTTGACGTATTGATTTCAATGAGTATCTCTAATTCCAGACCTGTCTCCTTAACCGGACCCGTCACTCTACATGGACTCTTGAACGTCTGATCCAGCAAGTTACCATCAAATACTCTGTCTTTGGCTGGGAATATGGCCTAGTGGCAAGACTGCTTGCTTCATATACATGAAGCCCTGGGTTCCATTCCCAAGTACCACATATATAGAAAATGGCCAGAAGTGGCGCTGTAGCTCAAGTGGCAGAGTGCTAGCCTTGAGCAAAAGGAAGCCAGGGACAGTGCTCAGGCCCTGACTCCAAGGGCCAGGACTGGCAAAAAAACAAACAAAACAAAACAAAACATACTCGGTCTTTACAGAGCAAATTAGAAGGCTTTACGAGGCAAATCAGAGTGAGAAGAATTGGACAGCAACATGAAGACTATGAAGATCATACACTGATTGCTATTTCTGTAGAAGTGCACTAGGACTTATTAGACAATACAGCTATTTGTCACTAGGTAACCAAGTTCTATAAAATTACAACAGCATCGTTCAGCAATCTTTTAAGTAGTAATCGAGAAAGCCCTTAAAATATAAATTTAAGCTGATTACGCATGGCTCACACATGTAATCCTAGCTACACCGGAGGCTGAGATCTGAGGATCAAGGTTCAAAGTCAGTCCTGTTTTATATCATTTCCTCTCATATAATTACACTTGTACCACACTTTAATTAAGAACTACTAATAAATGTTTCAAGTGTGGAAAAGTACAAGTAGTAAAGATGTTTTCGATGACAATGCTTTGATGAGCCTTTTCTTTCTAAGAAAAACTTTGATACTGATATATTAATTCTAGGGAGGAGAAACAAACATGGTAGGAGAAAAAAAAAACACTAAAGTGTATAGATGATCAGATAAATAACAGGCCCTTCACCATGGTAGAGAAAAGTTGATAGATGCCAATCTCATCTGCTGTAAGTGCTAAGTCATTTGAAGCATGTGTATATATCAATATATACTTTGCGTAAATACATACTGGGTGGTATTTTCTCAAATGAATTCATGGCTGAGAATTCACTGTCTTCTTTGACAGGTGAAATAAATTTCGGGAGATTTACAAAATTTTATCCTTGCAAACTGGGCTGGCTAGCTTACACTAGATGTTTTGTCTGAGGTCAGCATTGCTCAATGCAGTTCCCTATCATCAATAGATGTCATGAAGAATGCTTACAACCAAGATCATAAGTGAAATCTTAGCACAGATAAGCAATATATTTGCTTTGAAAAATAGTATGCACTTTTGTTGTTGTTGTTGTTGTTGTTGCTTTTCAAGGCAGGTTTGTTTCCCCAAGCAGCCCAGTCTGATCTTGATTTTGGTATCCTCCTATTTCAATCTTCTCAAGTGCTGGCATTGAAGATATGTGCCACCATACCCAGAACAACATACACTTTTAATTCCTTGCTTTTCTGGATCATAACTGAGGGCTTTATTCTTCTTTTGTTCTTTTGTGGGTTTGAAATGACATTTGATATATGGGTATATTTCATATCACTCTGATAAATCTCAAAGGTTTTGCTGCACTTTCCTTTAGATTGCTTCTCAGTTGACATTTAAAGTATAATCCATTAACCAAATCATCGCAATATCCATAGTAGAAAACCAGGGAGATGGTAATGTCATTTTTTTTTTTATTGAGCTATCCTTTATTCTTTTTTTTTTTTTCTCAAATTTTTATTATCAAACTGACGTATAGAGAGGTTACAGTATCATACGTTGGGCATTGGATACATTTCTTGTACTGTTTGTTGCCTTGTCCCTCATGCCCCCCTCCCTCCCCCCCTTTCCCTCCTCCCCCCTGGTGTTCAGTTCACTTACACCAAACAGTTTTGCAAGTATTGCTTTTGTAGTTATTTCTCTTTTTTTACCCTGTGTCTCTCGAATTTGGTATTCCCTTTGAATTTCCTACTTCCAATACCAGTAAACACGGTTTCCAATATACTCAGATAAGATTACAGAGATAGTGTAGGTACAAACATAGGAAGGTGATACAAAACATTATCTATAATAGAAACTACACATACACATAGGACGTTGAAAGTGGTTACAACTGTGATATATCACTTGTTTCCATAAGATGGAGTTCATTTCAATTAGCATCATCTTATGTGTTTCTAAGGGTATAGCTATTGGCCCTTGTGATGCTCTGCTATGGCTTGCCTAAACCTGTACTAATTATTCCCAATAAGGGAGGACATGGTAATGTCATTTTTTAACTAACATTTTTTAAACTATAAATGAGTCACTGACTCCAAGGTCCAGACTGTCTGCAAATACATTTTCTACCATGATATTGTTGACTCACTATACAAAGTCCTTACTTCATTTCTGATAAGTGAATGTAATAAGCACTGACTGTCCACTTTGAAAAATAAGAAAAGAGGAAGAGGAAGTGATGAGACAAAAGTCTATTTAGGTAAAATGAGTACTATTCAAATTTATCCTGCTTCTGTCTCCTTCCAAATCCTCTCTTCTCCATCTTCATTCCTCAACCAAAATCTTTGGCTTCTGCCTTCAGCATCAGCATCTAGAGCTCCTAACATCTCTCCTCAGGTACCTACAAATCTCTCAGGTACCTACAAATCTCTCGGTCTCCTCGGTCTCTCTCTCTCTCTCTCTCTCTCTCTCTCTCTCTCTCTCTCTCTCTCTCTCTGTCTGTCTGTCTCTGTCTGTCTGTCTCTCTCTGTCTCTCTGTCTTTCTGTCTCTCTCTGTCTCTCTTTCTACCTCTCTCTCTCATCACCTCTCCAGAACAAAAACTCTGCTATCAGCATGAATTTGTCACTTTGTTCTTTGGAGTCAGTGTGCATTGAGAAAAGGCAGTGTGGTGTAATGAAGAAGGTAGACACTTGACTTAGGAATCTGTCTTCCACCACTCATTAGCTTGTCGTTGAGGACTTCTGTGTCCCCATTTCATCATTAACACTGCATTGCCTATCATGAAGGCTCATTATTCCTGTATGAAGAGCCTAAAACAATGCCTGGCATACAGTGGGTTAGCTGATATCAGTGCCCAAGTGTATCTTTCATTAATTATAAGATTAATTAAATTGTGTGTTACTCAGGAATTACAACTACTGTCATTCAAAAGTATTCAAGTGTAATCGGGAGCTATCTTTTACATCACTGGAATCATATCATATGGGGATATTGGGTTATTTCCATTGGGGGAAAAATAGAGGATATGTCAGTTGTAAGATGGTCAGTTTGTATATACAATTTGATTGACTATTCAATATTTCATTTTGAGTTAATGATACTAAATGAGAAATTCAAAAAGTTGAGAAATATTTAAATAAGCCTTATGACGCATAGAGAAATGAAAGATTGGGAAATACAGTCATACTACTCAATGTACATATGTGAAAATAGAGCCAGGTAGCTGGAAGAATGGGTAGGGTTGAAGAGATATAGGAAAACAATAGAAGATGTTAAAATGATGGAGATGCACTATCTTTTAAACTGATGTGCTGAATTAAAATACCTCTCTGCAACTACTTAAAAATCATACAAATCAATTTTTAACAACAGAAACAAAAAAAATTATTCTCAAATTCTACAGAGTTTAAGCTTTCATGTCTCATAGTCTCTGATTATCTAGTATTTTCCATTTTTGATGGCCACTTTTAGGGGTTCTTTCTACTATTTCCTGTTACCATGCTTTCAGTAGTCTTTAGGGATATATTCTTTATATTAAGAATAATTATTTACTTATTTTTTTCTTTCCTTGTAGATAAAGTATTTCCTAGCCATTCATTTTTAACTATATAAAATTTGATTTTATAATATTTTGCATGATGGAAGAATATGATACATTTGAATGAAAGAACATATTTCAATATATTGTATATAAATCTGCAACAATGAGGATAACTAATTTAACATATTGTAAAGTATACAGTTTTAAATGTAACAGCAGGCATAATTATATTTTTCTTTTCTGTTTGAGTTAGGTAGGGCTCCAAATAATGCACAAAGATGGTCAACCTTATTACTACCCAACGAAAACACTCACCACACGTCAGCTTGAGTTGGAAAGTTATACTTAAGTACAAGTTTTACCAGCACGATAATAATAGTTTTCAATTTTTGTAAATGATGGTTTACAATTTGAACATGTAAACGAGTTCTGTTATTTTGGTAGTAAGCTCATTATAACACATACTTTAACTGTAGTACTTAATAGGAAATATGAAAACATATTTAAAAAACTAAACACATCACTATTTGTTTTTGAGCCAAGGTTTATTCAAATGCTTTCCTCTCAAAAACTTTCAACAGTATATGGCTGGAGCTGATAAGCCACATCTCCCTAAAAATGACAGATCTATAATATAGTGGAATGTCTTTCTCAGCAAATGCTCTTAGGGATTTTCCTACAGTGAGCAAGCTAAGTAAGTATTTTTCTACAGCAATTTTAATGTATAATGTTACTTCTAACTTTATATTAATATCCATGGGTCTTGAAATTTGTGTATAGAACCTCTAGATTATTCTGGAAAAACCACAATATTAATCACCAAAATATCAGAAATCAGACTGAAATATTTAATGAGATAATATATAAGGACATAAGAAAGCCTTGTTTATCTGTGCTTCAGGGAAATTTTAACTATCACATGAATAGTAATGACTACAGACAGACAAAGCAATGACAAGTTCTAGCTTTAATATAGCTGATGCAAGTCTCTTAATGCAAAGTCTAGAGCTCATCTCCCAATGATAAGCTTAACGAGTTCCAAATCCAACTATTCTAACAGGTATAAGTATTGATAGTGCAGGTGAATGGATGTTGATGGTTGCAGTACCCCAGGTGAAGTGGTAGACATAAACAATTTAGGAAAGAGCAGCATGCCTTACTCTACTCTACTAATGTAGATCTGACCTAAAAGTGACTCCTCAGCACTATAAACATTAGCAATTCTTCCCCCCCCCCCCCGCTTTGTCCAGTCCTGGGGCTTGGATGCAGGGCCTATGCACTGTCCCTGGCTTCTTTTTTTGCTCAAGGCTAGCACTCTGCCACTTGAGTCACAGTGCCACTTCTGGCCATTTTCTGTATATGTGGTGCTGGGGAATTTAACCTAGGGCTTCATGTATATTAGGCAAGCACTCTTGCCACTAGGCCATATCCCCAGCCCCAAACATTAGCAATTCTTGATAATAAAATATTAGTAATGTGTTAGACACCACCAAACTTCAAACAAGTATAACACACTAAAAAATATATAGTGAACAGGGAGAGGAAATGCATAAGTAAATGTCTTTGTGCAAAGAAATGAAATGCAAACAACCAAAAACCATAACAGGTGAAGGCCTACACAATGCAAGTGTAGGGATTTCATTCATGGAATTAAAAAATTTTTAAAAACTAGCCAAATAATCTCTGATAATACCATCTTTTTAACTAAACAGCAGTGTTTTTTATGCATCTCAAAATCTCTAAAATGAACACTCTCAGGCCAAGTCATTCATATTTTCACTCGTATTTACTTTGTTAAATAAGATGCTGTTTAGGTGAGCAGATCACCCTTCTGCCTTTCAACACACTAACTCAGGATCTTAAAAGTAAAATAGTTTTCAGTGTCTTTTTAATTAAATTAATAAGTAGTTACAATTCTGCCAGTCATATGATCCCTACACAGATACACAAATTCATGTTTTTATATCTGTTAAAATTAATTTAGTAAAAAAAAATCAACAAAATGAAAACCTAAAGAAAATTGAACATGACCAAGGTTACTTCTCCCTCAAAAAAGAAAAAAAGGAAAAATACTTACTTTTTTTTCTACTCAAAGTCCTTCCAACACATATCCAAATATCATTACTCAACCTTCTTACTCTGGAATTGTTAGCTACATTAAGACTTTCATTTAAGATGAATGAAGAAAACCTGTTAGATACTTTGGTCAGTAGAGCAAAAATCCAACACACTACGTATTTAATTCCAAACATTAAGTGATATGAAGACAAATATTCTTAATATGAATATGTCCCCCTTTGTGATAATATGGAGAATGGACATTTTAATGCTTCTGATGCATCAGCAGTACTGAGGTAAGTTTTGATTCTCCTCTAGTCCTTTGAGCTGAAGACACATAAAAAATTTTAATTCTGACGTAGACAAACAAAACCACGGTTATACATAGTCAGTTTGAACACCCCTGGGTCAGCTCACCTCAGGGTTATTGTGATACACACATGTCTAAAAGAACCAGATCAAGATTGGTGGCAAGTTTCACATGAATTGCCAAACAACTGTCAGATGGCAATGGTTCGAGGCCATCACATTTCACTCTTCCTGAGGTGAATCTAAATGATTCTAAAGGAGAGAGGACCCTCAAAATCATGTTCCTTCAGTAGTGAAAGCAGATAATGAAAGTTTGTTACTTTCCTGTATGAAATATATTGTGACTGTATTGATTTGAATAGGGATTTGGCTCAGCCTTCTACTAGAACATTCTTCCGTGTGTGTGTGTGTGTGTGTGTGTGTGTGTGTGTGCAAAAAATTAAAAAAAAAACCATTATTCTTTGAAAGTGGTAATTCCATTGCTCCTGTCTGCCCTCGCGGTTGATGGATTTGGCTCTTAAGTATTCTAAAACCATATTTTGAGATTGGATGTTGGCCTTAGAGTAATATGAACCCTAATCAATGCCAAGTATTTCTTTCTATATTAAGGATGTTGTTTGTGTGCCCACTGGATACAAGATAGAATCTGCTCATTTAATTCTCTCAAAAACGTTTGAAGGACTAGCTACAGACTTGCTAAAACAGTTTTCTATACTCACATATACAAATAAAGACAGAAAACTTTTTGAGTAAAGAGTTTGGTGTTTTGAAATGTGAGAGTGATCTAAAGGATGCTTAATACTAAATTCTAGAGCCTTTTAAGGAGTCAACACCTGATACTTCAACACCTAAATCTATTTAATGAACATTTTAAGCCCAGAAATTCATCTTATAAATAAGCAGAGAAAGTAGTATTATTAGTTGAAATCTCTGGCTGTATTACACATATATTCCACATATATTCAATTTCCTGAACACTCTTTGAAAACAATTCTAACTTGCATAACAAAAAGATAAAATTTAATCAGCATAATAAGCCAAGATTTTAATAAAAAAATATTTGCTTCCACTTTGAAGCATGTTTGTGAAAAGAAGTGTGCACCACAGGTTCAGAAGGGCAATGAGGGGACACACAAGGATGAAGGGAGAAAGGGTGAGCAAGTGCATGCATTATATTCAATGTAAAAATTGAAAATGGTGTAAAAATTGAATTGTGCAATTTGAGGGTAGGGATCTGAGGAGGGAAATGGGAAGTGATGGAAAAGGTGCCATTGAACAGGAAGTAGAGTACTAACAACCTGATTGTTGGAATTGTACCCTCTTAACAACAATAATAATAAATATATTTCTTCCTTCAAGTGAATGTTTGTTTTGGTACAAAAATCAGATAACTGAAATAAATGAAAAGGTGAAGTCAAAGTGGTTTCTCATGAATAAAGATCACATTTAACTTATGTTTGGCCCAAAGACAAATGAAGTTTGATATAAACATGGCATATACCCCTTTCTTCAAAGGCTTGCTAAATTTAAGACTGATGGAATCATTCCCCAGCCCTCCAGTCCTGAGTCACAGCTCCTCTTCTGGGTTTTGTGTGGTTAATTGGAGATAAAAGTCTCATAGAGACCTTCCTGCCTGGGCTGGCTTTGCACAGTGGTCTCAGATCTCAGCCTCCTGAGTAGCTAGGATTAGAGGCGTAAGCTATGGGTACCTGGCATGTGACCAGTGGTTTCTTTGACATAGAAAGAGTAAGCTACAGTTTACAATTTTCTGATAACTTTTAAGGATTGTGTCTTGTTATTTTGCCATAGCTCAGGTTATTACATTTAAATATTACTTTGTCCATTCAAAATGTTACTAGTATTATCTGTAAAACAATAATAAAATTACACTTAAATATTATTTTGTCCATTCTAAATGTTACTAGTAATATCTGTAAAACAATAATAAAATGCCTTTTTTACCCAGTATCTTTATTTATTTGAAACTAATAATTGGAGGAAGTTTGGTTAATATATGATAAATATTATCACATATAAAAAAACTCAAGATACAGGTCTATTTATCACAGAGCGTATTAATACCACAAATTTGCCTGTTTTAGTTGGTTTTTTTCCTCCCTGGTTACAAAATAATGCTGATGATCTTCAGTTAACTTTCCAAAACACATGTAGTTGTCACCACTATTCAAGAGTTACTATGGAATGGTTTGTGGGAAAAGGGGCAAGAATTCTGCTGTCCCATTATGAAGAGGGAAAAGTCATACTAAATTTTATTATCTGACCTAATAAAGTTCTCAGGTACTAGAACTGTCTTTATATAAATGTTTACATGACTCCATTAAACTATAATAATGTAATAGAAACCTTTGGCAATTCAAACATGGTGGAAAATCACGTCAGTGGTATCCTAAGTGCTACTGGAGTAACATTTCACCAATTTCAAAAAGAACATTCTTAACTATTCTGTTATTATTCTTTTTGTTTTGTTTTGTTTTGCCAGTTCTGGGGTTTGGGACTCAGGGCCTGAGCACTGTCATTGATTTCTTTTTGCTCAAGGCTAGTGATCTACCACTAGGTCCATAGCACCACTTCCAGCCTTTTCTATTTATGTGGTACTGAGGAATCAAACCCAGGGCTTCATTCATGCTAGGCAAGCACTCTACCACTAAGCCACATTCCCTTTACCTCTATTATTATTCTTTATTGTTCTGTTAATAGCTTGTTAATAGTGTCAAGCTAAAACAAAAAAGATAGCTGCCCATTATGTGTGATCTGTGGGGAAAATAAAATTCAGAAATCAGGTAATCTACTGAGGAAAACTTGTCATTAGACTACATGATTTATTAACAGCACCCAAATGTGAATATGAAGAGGCCTATCTCTTCATGTGTGAATTCTAATTTAGATGAAGACAGATACTGTATTCTTAAAAAATGCCAAAACTTTTATTTTTAATATTTGAGTTATGCTGTATATATTTAAATTATACTCCTAGACGAATAGTAAGCATGCCAAGTCATTTGTTTATTCTGGTTTTTGAATAACAAACAAGTAAAGCAAAGTGACATATATTAGTTGTATGTGCCTGCTAATATACTGGTGAATTGAAAAACTAAATGGAATAAAATCTCCGTGATTATATAGACAACTTCAAAAGCAGATAGTGCAAATTCTCTTGGGAGGTAAGAAGGTATAGAAAGTTCAGCCCTGGGGATATACAAGAAAACATTGAGCAAAATTATAGGAAAGCTCTGATTATATGTCTGAAAAATTGTTCTTGGTCAGACATGTGGCTCATGCCTGTAATGGAAGCCATTCAGGAGGCAGAAATGAGGGGTAACACAGGTAAAGGCCAGCCTGACCTGAAAGATAACAACACCCTGGTTTAAGGAAAATGGTAGGTATGATGGCAAATGCTTGTCATCTCAGGGAGACTGCTGCACAAAAAAAAAGCTCTGGAAAGAAAACGGGACTCTACTTGAAAATAAAGTAAAAAGAGCTGGGGATATGACTCAAGTGGTAGAGCTCCTACCTAGTAAGTTCCAAGCCAAGTTCAAACCCCAGTACATCATTTTTTTTTCTTTGTAGGTCTACCCAATCAAGTCTAGAAAATCAAGAGCAGTATATTCATACAACTATGAGTTGTGTGAAAATAGAAAAAATTGTAATAATTCTAGTTCACAATAACTGTTAGCTAACTACCATGAAGAAAAGAAGAAAAAAGAGGAAATTTCATCTTTTTTATTTCTTGATTGTCAAAGTGAAGTACAGAGGGGTTACAGTTTCATATGTAAGGCAGTGGGTACATTTCTTATCCAACTTGTTACCTCCTCCCTCATTTTCCCTCTCCTCCCCCCTCCTTGTTTCCCTCTCTCCCCCATGAGTTGTACAGTTGTTTACACCAAATGGTTTTGTAAGTATTGCTTTGGAATGGTTCGTCTTTTTATCCTTTGTCTCTCAATTTTCGTATTCCCTTTCCC
Source organism: Perognathus longimembris pacificus (assembly GCF_023159225.1). Lineage (NCBI taxonomy): Eukaryota > Metazoa > Chordata > Mammalia > Rodentia > Heteromyidae > Perognathus > Perognathus longimembris. The sequence goes on along the minus strand of NC_063168.1, from coordinate 42,910,228 downwards.
TTCCCTAGTTCAAATACATGTATAAACATTATTCAAGGTACTAAGATCAGGTACAGTGATAGCAGGGGTAAAACCATGGGAAGGGAATATGAGAGAGAGAAAAAAGAAAGAAAAAAGGGTACTGTTTCATATGGTATGTTGAAAATAATTCTAACAATGATATGCCACCTGTTTCCATAACATGGAGTTCATTTCACTTAGCATCACCTTATGTGTTCATATACTGGCTCACTTCACTTACTATGATTTTTTCCAAGTCCTCCCATTTCCTTACAAATGGGGTAATGTCATTCTTTCTGATAGAGGCATAAAATTCCATCGTGTATATGTACCACATTTTCCTGATTCACTAGTCTACTGAGGGGCATCTGGGTTGGTTCCATATTTTAGCAATGACAAATTGTGCTGCGATTGTACTGGTGGCTTTAGTGTGATCTTGCTTGTAATCTTTTGGGTAGATGTCCAAAAGTGGGGCTGCTGGGTCGTAGGGGAGCTCTATGTTCAGCCTTCTGAGGAACCTACATACCACTTTCCAGAATGGTTGAACAAATAAATTTACATTCCCACCAACAATGTAGTAGGGTTCCCGTTTGGCCACATCCCCTCCAGCATTTGTTATTATTAGTTTTCCTGATAATGGACATTCTTACTGGGGTGAGGTGGAATCTCAGTGTTGTTTTGATTTGCATTTCTTTTATGGCAAGTGATGTAGAGTACTTGTTCATGTGTCTCTTGGCCATTCTCATTTCCTCATCAGAGAAGTCTCTTTTTAGGTGTTTAGCCCATTTGTTGAGGGGGTAGTAGGTTCTTTGAAGATTTGTTTTAGAGAAATTTAATTTTTTTAGTTCTACATATATTTTATATGAGGCCTTTGTCTGTTGTATGGCTGGTAAAGATCCTCTCCCAATCTGTGGGCTTTCTGTTTATCTTCCCTAATAATGCCCCGGAAATGCAACAAATCAAAGAAAGGTTGGACAAATGGGACTGCATAAAACTGTAGAGCTTCTGCTTGGCAAAGGAAATTTCACCCTCAGAATAGAACTAGAGCTGGATGCCAGTGGCTCACACCTATGATCCTAGCTGCACAGGGAGCTGAGATTTGAGGATCAAGGCTCAAAGCCGGCCTATGCAGGAAAGGCCATGAGACTCTTATCTCCAATTAACCAGAAAACTGAAAGTGGTACTGTGACTCAACTGTTACAGCACTAGCCCTGAGCTGAAGAGCTCAGGAACAGCACCCAGGCTCATAGTTCAAGCACTGTGACAGAAAGAAAGGAAAGAAAGAAAGAAAGAAAGAAAGAAAGAAAGAAAGAAAGAAAGAAAGAAAGAAAGAAAGAAAGAAAGAAAGAAAGAAAGAAAGAAAGAAAGAAAGAAAGAAAGGAAGGAAGGAAGGAAGGAAGGAAGGAAGGAAGGAAGGAAGGAAGGAGAGAAAAATAAAAGATGGAAAAAAGAATAAAACGACATAGATTTGTTTGTTTCTGTAATCTGACAACTGCTGTTTTTCTTTTACTAACACAGTGTTTTGCAATAGAACATAGAAGCTATTGAGTTAAATAGGCATAGTTCCATATTTCTTAAATTGTACACAGCCATAAATGTTTTAGAACCTTGTTTAATTGTGTTTTTAAATAACCAAAATATATGCAGGTAAGTGGCAAACTACTATTGAAATTTTATATCATCATTGTTCTAGCAAACTAGAGTTTGAACTCTTGGTAGGCAGTTGCTCTACTACTTGAGTGGCTCATTGTTTGCCTTACTTTCTTTTGCACATTAGCATGCATTGTAGGCCCATATAGCAAAATTTGGTAGTCCTGTACAGTCTTCTTCATAAATTTATTTATTCAACCCTTTTTGTTTTATTATCAGTAAGCTACATTTGCTCAATTTTATCTTATACTGAGCCACTTGAAAGTAGCTTCGTATAAAAAAGTAAGATTAACATCAATTTTGTGTGGCTTAAATTAGAACTCTAGTCCAATCAGTACTACCTTGACTATGACATGCCACACTCTTTTAAAATCCCTGTTTAACATTGCCATTGCACTGGTGTTTCCGTGCTCACTTGTTCTTTCATGATCTTACTTGCCTATGGAAGCTATGGGTTATTTTGACCTTGTGATTTAGTGTGGATTCTTTGAGAAAAGTAGAGCAAAATCATGAAGTTGGAGTTGTTTTCATCTGAAAAGATTTACTTAGACTCAGTCTCTTTTCAAAGACATTTCTAACAGACCATGTTTTGTCTAAGCTCTGGGCATGGGACTGTGGAAGAAAGCCATTGTATGGTCCAGAAAATTAGAGTAGTCCGTCCCAATTTCTGTTCTTTCTGGATTGTTTTCATATTATTTCTTCTACTTAGCTTAGTATAGACATATTTTAGTAGTTCCTTTCTTCTGTCTCTTTCCCATTCCATTTATGTCACTGTTAGGTTGCTTTTGCACAGTACTTTAAGCACAGGTCTCCTATCTCCTATAATCTTAGATGATTCTAATTAGCTAAACTCACATGACTGACTTATAGTTCAATCACATGAGTTTAATTAATTGCCAAAAAATGTGGCCTTTTGACAGGGTATAGGACATCCATGATCCCAAGTTCACTTAACATTCTTTCTAATCACCACACTTTAATCTCACAATTTTTGCAATGACTTAATGCCTTAACCAGAAGATATATTCACAAAGCTCAAAAATAAAAAAAGCACATAAAGATGTGTTGTACAAAATTTTCCACCTGCCCTTATCTCCTCTCTGCCCTCCATTCTCTCTCCATCCTCAGGCCTCATCAGTGGAAAGTAGAGAGCAAGGTTTAAAGTTTCCTAGATCCTTATCTAGAACACTGTTCTGTCTTCAGTCAAAAACAAGGATAGGCAAGACTATTTACCCACAGATAGTCACTATAAACAAAGGTTTTACAAGTGAAGTTATACAGTTGATAACAATATTAGAAGACCTTTTCTACTAAATTTAGTGGCAGAGGCAACATCAATATATTTCTGATAAAGTTATCAGTATCAACATTTCTAATTTTCCTATACAATTCTGCCCCCCAAACACACCAAATTAGAAAGCAGGACAAATAATATCATTTAACTAGAGCATCAAGAATTCAATCAATATGCCGTTTGACAAAATGTTCTCTGTTTATAGAAGATAATAATGAATTAAAGGACACAAAAGGTAACCAGGATAATGTTGTGTCCCCAGTGAAAGTTGAGTGATAAGATATTTATTGCTGATTTCTTATGTAGGCTAAGAAAATGAGGGGCTCAATGTTAAAGAATCAAATGATGATCTGGGAGTGGAGTCAAACAGGACAGTTGTCTGGAGGTGAATTTAGACTCCCATCTTCTTCAAATCTATTTCCAAAATTTCTTGTCTGTCTATGAATGGCTACTCTATCCAACACTTGTGATGAGCTTTATCTGTTCCATCCCTACAAGGCCAAGACATTCCCTGAACATGGGCTAGAGGGGATGTAGTCAGCTGTCTATCATAAAACACTCCCCTGCTAATAGGATATTGTTTTCTATCAAGTAGAACCAACAAGAAGATAGAAACACAATGTAGTGACTTGTCACCTAATTCTATGTTTTCACACTGAAAGGAGGAGGAATGAAAAGGATCTGAAAGGGGAGGGAAAATAGCATCAATTTCGGTTGTGACTGTACATCTGACATGCGGAAAACTTACCAAGTTAACAAAAAGAGACATTTATCGATTATGGTAATTTTATTATCACTATAATTCAAGTCCTTAGCATGAGTGAATGTGTTTGTGTGTGAGGGGAGGCAGAGATAAAACAGTTGGAAGTATCAAAATATTTAGCATGGCAATTTTAGATCTTAAATATTTAAAGAGGATAACTGCTACCCTTTGGCTCATTCTCCCTCGCCTTTTAAATATAAAGATGTAGAAGAAAGTGATACCAAAAAGACTTTGTGACTCTAAATTTTTTTATTTCACAATTGTCAGCTTAAATGTTGCCTCTTTACAACACGAGCATGTATTTAAGCTGTTATTCTCTGAGAATATAATGTGCCAAGATTCAGCATAGAGAAATAGAAAGACTGCCTAAGGGCTAAACAAATAAGTATGCTGAGGCCAGAGGCACAGTCAAAGGGTCACCTCCTTGGTAAGGCAATAAATAGTTTCCATCTGAAGCCTATAGGTAAACTTGAGACTTGGACAGGAAAATGCTCACCTCTCCTGGGGCTTACCTGGCTAAAATAGACAAGTTAGCCTAGGACAGGGAAAAACAGTAGACCAGACTAGCAAACACCTTAACTTCCAATTCAGTACTGTGTTAGAGGAATAATAGGGTAATACTCTCTTAAAAATTTACTTTAAGACAACTGAACAAAGATGATAACAATGCATCCAAAGTTTACCTACTTGTTTTTAAAGATTAGTCATCAGAATTCTCTTATGTATATGAATTGGCTACTTACAAGTGGCAGAAGGCGCTAAAGAAGAGGCAGGCAATGTTGATAAATTAGTGAACTGTAATGTGTCTGTCCTTAAGTTTGTGTGCTCAGATTGTAAATAATATGGATACAATTCCTGCTGTGGAAGTTTATTTTATAATTACACACACACACACACACACACACACACACACACACACACACACACACACACACACCTCATTTTTATTTACTGATATACAATTTGTAAAACTCTTGGGACCACTCAGTGAGGAATCAGAAGGGTGTCTTTTATAGGCCAGTCCTTGACTGGTGGCTGTCAGTCTCCAGATACCTTCAGATCCTGACTGCCCACAAAAAAAGATGTGATTATAAAGTTGGGGAGCCAGTGGTTCATGTCTGTAATCCTAGCTAGTCAGGAGACTGAGATCTGAGGATCATGGTTCCAAGCCAGCCACACAGTGTGAGACTCTTATCTCCAATTAATCACAGACAAAGTAGGGAGTGGCACTGTGGCTCAAATAGCAGAGTGCTAACCATGAACAAAGAGGAGCCCAAGTATAGTACCCATGTCCAGAATTCAAGTCCCAGGCTGGGCAATCAATCAATCAATCAATAAGTAAAGTTTGGACATTCATCCCCATTTTAAACCTCTGGATAGAATGAAGGTTAACTTAACATTGGCTTATCACTTAACCTATCAGGCCTATAAAATGAAACCTCTTTACCAAATCTGCATTCCTCGAGCTTTAGACTGCAAAGCACACAACTCCTGAAACACATGCTGGAGGGTACAACTGTACTGAAGCTGAAGTAAATGGTAGTTTTGTGGGTCCAAGCTCTAAGCTTATAAGATCTGATATAATTTCCAGGTAAATATTTTTAAGATTGAGTTAAAGGATGCCCAGCTGGTATTCACAAGGGCACTGTTTGTTTAAAATAAACACCATCATAGATCTGGTGTGGACTGGTTTTTAAAAATAAGAAAATCACCTCAATTTTCCCTCATATCTCAAGACATATGAGGAAATTCATGTGTAGCAGAAATTGAATACTTAAAGGAGAAGAAGATAGTTTCAGAGTGATTGGAGATTGAGTTTTCATAGAATTAGGAGATGTAATAGATAAAGGATGGGGTTAAAAGAAAGGGTGGTAGAATAATAGATTCTTTAATCAGATGGGTTGGCTAGAAAATCCTTCCCGAAAGATAGCATTTGGAATGAGATTAACATGGCAACAACAAACTAGTGATTGAATCATTGGGAAACAATTCGATGGAGAGAAAGAAATACAAAGCATGAAAATTCTGAGTAGGAACATCTTAGAGTACACCAGGAATGTAAAGGAGGTCAGGAAAATGTAGGAGAGCAAACAAAAGACAGTAAAGTATGCAGCAGCCTGGGATCAAAGTTCATGCAGTCAGAGTTCAAAGTTTACTTTTAGGGGTTAGATAAGAGGCTAGTCCAGACACATTGCTACTGGGTGACTGTGGCTCAACTTCCGGATTAGCCAGGAAAATGGAAACAGCTATGTATATAGGGGATGTCTTTTAGACATGGACCTAAGTAAGCTTCCCATTATTGGGATAATGCTATGTGTCTTTAGAATGGGATGTCAGTAAGCAATCCGAGATGACATGGACATTTGCCTTAAGCAGTGAGAAATATGGTCACTATATTTATTTAAATGAGATTTATACAGAATTATGAGCTGGGAAAAGTATAATGGAACAAGTCTGTTTGGTCCCTGGGAAGTCTGAGATACCTGTTTGATATCATCATATAAGTTTCTAGGTCATGGTATAAATGAGGATTAAATAGACACCAGTGGAATTCTTCAGTATGGAGCCATAACACAGAATCCTCTGGAATAAAACAAAGAGATGTCCCATGGGAGGAGCATGCAAAAGTCAACTGAGCAGGAGAAGTCAGAAAGAAAGGTCAAGAAAGAGCACTGCATATGGATAATTTAGCATTGGAGGGTAAAGAGTCAATGTTCAAAGAAACAGGTAATGGTCAACCTTGTGGCCAGGTACAATCATGGCAAATAAAAAGAGGACAGGAAAGAGAATGTAGGGTTTTGCTTATGATGACCTTTGCCATGGTTTATTCAGTTGAGAATGGCAAGTCTCCTGAAGGAAGCAGTCCAGGCCAATGGCTGGGATGAAATAGGTAAGGCTTCATAAAACACAGCAGTATTCTTAGTATAGAAATGCCCTGTTGTTGTTTTTTTTCCAATCCTGTAACTCATACCTGATTTCATGAATATCAAAACATAAGACCTGAGCTTAATTTATTATTTCACATTTGTTTTATTTTTTTAAGATAGTAAGAACCCACAACAATTAACAACAAATTATTTGTATGTTCAAAAATGCTTTGATGCTCAGTTTTTCAAATGTCACTACTCTTAAAAGTAATGAATGTGACCTTCTGGCTATCAAAATAGTGTTATTATTCTATTCTGATGTCTGTATATATATACACATATACATGTATACATACATAAATATATATACATATACACATATGTATGTATGTATAATGTGTATATGTATATATGTATAATATATGTATATAGATATAATAAAGAAAATTCATTTAACAGACTTCTTTTAAAATGTCACCATAACAATAAATCACTGATTTTCATATCTAAAATTAATGTTAATATTCACAAAGTAACTTTAAATTTTAGTAACATAATATGTAACTTTTCTTTAGCACACCATTTCATTTTTTAAAAAATGCTAGAGTTTGAACAAACCCAATTAAGTGTGCTCTGTGTGTCTTCTTCGTCTACCCGTAGCAAGGCTCACAATGTGAGTTCTGTTCTCCTTGCTATCAGGGGAAAACACACAGGAACCCAGAGAATACTGCCTGCTGGAAACAAAGAATGAGCTCATTTCTTCATGAAGTCTCTGGCTGAGGCCACAGAGAACACAGAAGCCGTTTATAGATTCTCTTAATTGGCACCAGGCCATTGTCTAAGCTTACCCTTCTTTACTGGCAAAGGCAGCTCATTTTTATTTATGTTCTCCAAGAGCTTCAGCTACTATTACGTACAGATGTGGATTATGGAAAATTATTCAGGTAAAAAGAATTGAAATTTTGAGACAGTTCAGTAGCTTAGCTGGGAGAAGGAGGCAGACTCTCAATGCCTTGAAGAAGGAGTATTTTGTGAAAATGAACAAAGCCCTATGTTCCTTGTTGAATAATAAAAACAGTCATCCACATATCGACATGACACAAAGATTTTATTATGTATTGTCACACACAGTGGTTTTATTAGGACCTATTCAACACTAAGCTAATTTAAAAGCACTTGAAACCTGAGGCAAATGTTTTCTAAATGAAAAGAGAAAAAAGTTGAGGAAGCTCTATATCATCTACTATGGACTATAAATAAGGCTGAGTTCTTCCCGTTTTGCAATACACACCTTTTAACCTGAGCTGCCGGTGTCAGCATTACCTACATCATTCTCCTAGGCAACAACATTCCCCGTTCTGTCAGAACCTTATGGCATACTGTGTCTCCTTGCCTATTTTGACGTGTTTAGTCCATGTAGTCACACTACATCTCCTCCCACATTAGATTCCTCTAAGAGATCTCTTTTGATTTAACACTTAAGTAAATGCAGTTACTTTCAAAGCTTGGTGGTCTTCCCAAAAGCTCAACATAAACATATTCATGGCCTAGAGTTCCACTAAGTAAAAATCCAGTTGAAAAGCAAACTTCCTCAAATGACATACATGAAAATGTTCACAGTAGTTGTCCTCACAAACAGCACAGGACTAGAGCCTACCTTAATGCATTTGCCCAAATCAAAAACAGAATGGAGACAAGCCATGAGAGACTTTTATTTCCTAGCTTCTGAACAGATTGAGACTCAGGGTGGCTGGTCAGGTCAGTTTGAAGGCTGTAAGATTCCATTAACAATACAACCAGCAAAAATCTGGGCTGGAGGCATGGCTCAAGTGGGAGAGAACCAGCCAAATGAACAAACAAGCAGAATGAGTGCAAGACCCTGCACTCAAACTTTAGTACTGGACAAAATTAGAGTAGATAAAATGGGAGATGAGAGAATACACACAGAATAAACAATCTATAACTTTATTCCCCATTATGGGTAAGGAGAATAGAATAAAATGTTGAGCAACAGATACCAATTAGAGACTGTAAAGATTTATTCCATTTTATAATGTTCTGATACATTATCCTGCTTAATCTATCAGTTTCAGGCAAGTTAAAGTCCAAAAACTATTGGACTTACATCCAGATTGTATAAAGAACTCTCATCTCTCCACATTATTAAAACCTACAATTCAACTTAAAAATAGACAAAGTAACTAAACAGTTCATCAGGCAGGATTTACAGATAGCAAATTTTCAAAAGAAAATATTTTCAACATATTCTTACCCAATATGGGAAATGCAAATTAATACCACCATGAAATAATATGTTACAGTAATTAAAATTAAAAATATACTACTAATAAAGTACTTTGAAGATGTGAAAGAATTGGAATTCTAACACATTCACACATGCTGGTGAGAATGCCACATGGGACAGTCACTCTGTGAAACAGTTTGACAATTTCTAATAAAGCCAAATTTATACTTATATATATCCCAACGAATCTCCCTCTTGAGTGCTCTTTATTAGGTAAATAGATAAAGAAACTATCCCTCCATGGAATAATCCCAGTAGTAATCTATTGATGCACAGAGTTATATGAATCTCAAAGGGAAAGTTGTAGAAAGAAGCCAGGCTGAAATGGCTACCCGTACTATGATTTCATTTACAGGATACTTTCTAACGATAAAACCACAGTGCACAAAACAACAACAACAAAAAAGATATTTAATGCAGAACAACATATCAATCAGAATGAGTAATTTTAACTCCATGCTTATGGCTGAATACCCAAACTGGGCTTATGAAAAAACAGAGTCAAAAGAGTGGACAAAAGATACCAAAGATGGTTTGTACAGCCTGCATTCTGAGCTCCCTGGAAGGCTGAAATCGGGACGATCATGGTTGCAGGCCAGACCTGATCAAAGAAAGTTTGGCACAACCTTAGGTCAGTCACAACAATGAAACAAAAGCTGGGAATGTGGCCTATACATCTCACCTCTTATTCTTCAGTTTCCTTTGGAGTTTAAAGAAAAACAATGCCTGGAATTTCATGAGGAAAAGAATAACAAAACCCATAGCAGCCTTTCAACCAGGGTGACTTTTACAAAGAAATGGGTCTAAATGGCCTGGCACATCATCATTCTCATATGACATAACAGGATTCTACTAAAAAAATAACTGATTAAAAAGAGAATAATTGATAGGGAAAATCGGTGATAATGTTGATCAATTACTAAACCTTTTGAGAACTCATATCTTCTATCCTGTTGGCTTACCTTCCCTTTATTTTTTGTAATTTAAAGCAAACTAATAAACCACAATTGACCTTAAATGAATCACCTTTTACATTTTCTCAAAAAAAGGAAAAAAAACATTTTGTGAATGACAGAATATTATGACATAAATGAAAATCTAATGATACCCTTAACATAAGATTTTATGCCAGCAAACTGAAAGGGCTTCCAAAGAAAATTGTACTGAACCTTTATTTTCCATTTCTTACATAATTCTACTGTATTGTTTTTCAACAATCAACAGAAAAATTACATTTAAAATATTTTGATATTTGTTTTAGGGCATGATACTATTAGTTCTGAAAGGTGGCTTTCAGTATATTGGAAGGGCAAAGTAAATTCTAGAAGATTAATCTCAGCTTGTGACTTGAAAAATGCAAATATTTCCAATAATAATGGTAATTGACATAATAGCAGATGACATTTGCTTTTGGAATTTTAAAGTTCTCTTAGGAGATAAGGGCATAAACATTCAAAATTAGACTTTGACATAATTAAATGTGTTTATTTTATAGTAATAAAATTCCAAAAATTAAAAATTGTTAAATGCTGGAAAAATCAACATAATCTCTTTAGTTTATGCTGTCTAAATATGAGTACTGTTTGACAGATATCTAAGGCAGGAATCAGAGGGCTTATAATGCCCACCATGTTAGCTAAAATCAGATGAGACAGGTAGGTTAGAAAAAAAGCTCTCATCCTTACACAAAAGTTGGCTTAGGGTAAATAAATTATGCATGTGTACATATGTTATCTGTTACTATCAGACAAATTTAGGCACATCAACAAAATCTCCCCATTGAATTATCAAATATAAACCAGGAAAAGTTAAAGGCCTCTTTCAGTTAAAATGTCCTAATATCTAAATTGTAGTGCTGAAAAACTTTAATAATCTCTTATTATTTGCTCAGTATAAAAAGGTATTTCCAGCCACTTGATACTCCCAAATGAAGTATTTAATTTGAAGTTTGAAAATTAATAGGAAAGAAACAGATTTTTTCACTGGTTTTATTTAATTATGGGTTCTTACCAGTCTTCCTTCAGGATTTCCTGAAATCTCGAACAAAATAAAAATTTTATTATCCGTTAGTTTCTTTTTATAGATTTTATCCATGGTGAATGTTTTGATCATTATGCATTAATTTCTTAAGAAAATGAATGTTGTCTATGACAAAAATTGGTTTATCCAATTTTTAAAATTTACTAAATACACTAAGTATCTATAAAAACAACAAAAAACAAAATACACTGTGGTTATTAACATATCCCAAAGGAAACAAACACACCTGCTACATAACAGCTGCTAACCTCTTATAAATCATGAATTAACTGAGGAACAATGTAGAATCATTCTAAGAAACAGGACTAGGGAACTAAGAATGTGGCTCAGAGATGATGTGCTTGCCTTGCATGCATAAGGCGTGGGTAAGCTCTTCCTCACAGCAAAAAATAAAATAAAACCACAGGAGGCAAACTATATCATCTTGCTTTTACTTACTCATAGTCAAGTGAGGATCCAACTGAATATTACAACAAATAGTGCAGAGGAGCTCATGTTCTCACTTTGAACTATAACTCAGCCCAATCATTTTTTATTGACAACAAAATATGTTTTTGAGGTATTAGAGCACAATGATTTGGGGAAGGAGAAATATTTTTTGAGATAGAAGGGGAAGGAGAAATATTTTTTGAGAGAGACACGGAGTGGGACAGTGAGAGAGAAAGAGAGACAGAGAGAGAGGACTAAGGCAGCTAAACAGCAGGTCACTTGAGCATGAAGGCTGCTAGTTTTCCTTCTGTTCATAGACCCACACATATTAAACTACTGAGAGGACTCTATTTTTTATAGAGTAAAATTGATAACCTGGATCCATCTTTGTTTCAAATGGCTTGTCATTGACCTTCAAAACTATTCTTATGTTTGCTTGGTAATATCTTTGTATTGGATTTGAAAATACCATGCTTGAAATAATGTCAAATCATTTTTTGTCCGTGAAATGGGATTGGTCATTTATATTATTCAATTGTATTTGTGTTATACTATATATTTATATACAGATAGACATATATGTGTGGTTATATAGTTTAAATGTAATGATGCTTGTGTGAATCTAAATATAGAATGTATAGCTATTATTGAAAGCATAGGTCCCGGCTATTCCAGAGGACCATGCGGAGATAATCATAGGCAGGAGAAGAAGGTTCATAAGGAGGTTTATTAGTGGGGCCATAGTTCCCACGGGAGAGGGAGCTACATGGCATCTGCACCTTATCCAGGTGGCAGCTTCTCTCTCTGGGGGTAAAGGGGAAGTAGTTAGGTAGTGAGTAGGAGTGGCTCATTAGGTATGGGTGGATCAGGGGGCTAGTGGGAGGAGCTGAGGACCTGCAGCTAGGGAAATGTTAACAATTATAAATGAAATAAGACATGTTATTCATAACTACATTTCATAAAATTTGTCATACATAATTTAGAAAATATCAATGATGGAACAAACTTGTGATTTAATTTCAACTATATATTACAGAAAAATGTAATGTCAGCAAATATATAAAAGTAAAATAAACCCAGAACAAAGTATCTTGCTAAACAGCAAACACATTCATCATGGATGAGAAATGGCACCTGAGGGATTTTACTGTGCAGCCCTTGTTGCTACAACTGTTTATTCAACTCAGAGTTTGACGGTTATATTTAAATCAGCATAAGAAACTCTGTATATGAAGCTTGCCATTGAACACTTTTTCTCCATAGCCATGTAACTAGTGCCCTTCTGGGCACTAAAACATAGGTTATGATTCTATATATTTATTATAATTCAATTAACTGCTCTTGATACTGAATAAAACAAATTGATCATGAATCTACCTTCTTCTTTAGATGAAAGAGTAAAAGCCGCCTTCATATTTGTTGAGGACTGTGTGAGTATTCCTTCCTGAATGACACATTGAAGCACTTGTATTGCTTTCCCAAAAACCTATCAAATATGCTTCATTTATATTTCCAAGAGAAATTTATCAATTGAAAATTGTGGATTATCATTATGCAATGTGCTACAATGCCACAAAGTTAAGTTCGGATATCTTCATTTTTCCTAATATGTCTCTCTTAGTTGATATACATTGTCAATTGTGTGATATATTGAAAATGTTAAGAATAAACAGTAAACATAATGTATAATTTTCTATGAATTAAGAGCAACTCTATTTGGAACAAATATTGGCTATTTAAAATATAGTTATTCTCAGCTTCACAAAACATAATCAGGACAATCAGTGCTAGAAATTTTTCCTTTCTTTCTTTTTTTTTTTTTGCCAGTCCTGGGGCTTGGACTCAGTGCCTGAGCACTGTCCCTGGCTTCCTTTTGCTCAAGGCTAGCGCTCTACCACTTGGGCCACAAGCACCACTTCTGACCTTTTCTGTTTATGTGGTGCTAAGGAATTGAGACCAGGGCTTCATGCATGCAAGGCAAGCACTCTAGGGCTAAGCCATATTCCAAGCCCCAGTGTTAGAAATTCTTATCAATTTCTATAATTTCAGCTGCCAAACCAAAAATCCTAATGTTGGAACTTGAACATTTATATTCTAGTATTTTACCTTTTATTTAATACCAACAATGCCTTTACAGTTGAAATGTAGTTTTAGTTATATAAAGATGGCCTTACCCCAAGGATTTCTGTTTTGTGAGTAATATTATTATCTTTACCTTTAATTTTGTTTCCTGATTATTCAAAATAGAGGAAAGCAAAGAATAAAGACAGGGAAATCAAGTAAACAAACTTTGTAGAAAAATGAAGGTAACTACATGACAAGCACTAAAAATACAGCACTACTCTCACATTCCAGGTCATGCTTTAGTTATATGGGAGAATACTCTCTCTGTTTGTCTCTTCGTGTGTGTGTGTGTGTGTGTGTGTATGTGTGTGTGTGCATGTGCACGTGTACTGGTGCTGGGGCCTGAACTCAGGACCTGGGTGCTCTCCCTCAACTTTTTTTTTTTTGTTTTTTTTTTGCTCAAGGCTGGCAGTCTACCACTTGAGCTACAGTTCCACTCAGCTTTTTGCTGGTTAGTTGGAGAGAAGTATCTCCGGAATTTTCCTCCTAAGGCTCGATTAGAACTGAGATACTTAGATCTCGGGCTCGTGAGTAGCTAGTACTACATGCATGAGCCACAGCACCTCACTGCTCTATAAATGTTTTGAATGGTTTGATGAAAGATTTATTTCAGCCTCACTGAGAAAGAAAGTAACATGTAAATGAAAGGAAATAACTAATCTCAGATATGTAAAAAATGTTATTTTGGATAAGATACTTCATAGACAATACATTTGTCAGGGGTTCATTCTGAGAGGCTGGGTAAGATATGAGAGTATAAGACCCTACCCAGACCCCATGATTATCAACTTGGCCTTTTCCTCTGTTTTTTTTTTTTTTTTTTTTTTCCAGTCCTGGGCCTTGGACTCAGGGCCTGAGCACTGTCCCTGGCTTCCTTTTTGCTCAAGGCTAGCATTCTGCCACTTGAGCCACAGCGCCACTTCTGGCCGTTTTCTGTATATGTGGTGCTGGGGAATCGAACCCAGGGCCTCACGTATACGAGGCAAGCTCTCTCACCACTAGGCCATATCCCCAGCCCTCCTCTGTTTTTCTTGACACTCCTATTGCAAAGACTTCAACACTTAGGAAATAAAATAGACTTTTGACAGAAAACAATTGACTGAACCCACAAAAGAAAATGACTGCTTCTTAGGAATTTTGCATTTTAAACTGGCAAATAAGAAAAATGACAATGACTAAAAAATAAAGTGAATATGTTTTTCAAAGAATTCAAGAAGAATAATTTGTGGAACTTTTTTTTTTTTACTAGGATATCTATACATTATCAAAATACTTGCCCTACTGAAGTCTAGTAACCATAATAGAGAAATTGAAGTCAATTAAATCATTGCATGTATGACAACCTGACTCCAGCAGAATTCTGCTGTTAACACATCCCAACATACATCATGGCTGAGCAGGTTTCTCAGAGAACTCACATAGCTCTGTCCAGTAGAGACTTTAACTCAGCAACTTAGTAAGCAGCTTGACATTCTCACAAGAGATAGGAAGCATGCAAAGGAGTTTAACTCTTTTAATCACATATTTTTCTGAAGGTATGAAATAGGATTGAATTTAGTTTAAATACAATTTTCAGTGTTACCACAAGTTGAAAAAAAAATAAGATCCATTCTTCTTTTGAACACTATGAAAAAATGCGAATTTTACTTTGTGGAAGCTAATGACAATTTGTTGTTTTCAGTTCCTGAGAAACATTCAAGTCGAGGAGTGAACCATTAATCAAATACAACTTCTCAATTAGTATTTTGTTATAACTATATTGACCAAGGAAGGGAAAGAAGAAATTTTACTATAGCTGAAATATATCAATAATAGTTCTGAATAAACCAGTAATTATTTTTCATGAACTCTGAAAACAGTTTTAACAGATGTGATTCATATATGCAAATATGTTCATTATAAAAATGAACAATTAGGATTTTATACGATATGCAGAACATGTACATAGAAATTCATCTGGAAATTATACTTAGAAATGTCTAATATAAATTCATATTAATGCACACTATTTTTTATTTTTGATATTAATTGGTTACTCTATCACATTACCAACCTCCCAACGTTTTTGTGTTGCCTGAGTAACATGCAGCTAAAAATTTCCTCTATGTAATTATTATCCTTAGATAATAGAAGAAAAAAAAATTAACTGAAAGTAGTTGTTCAAATTTTATATAACATTTCAATGTCTACTACAAGCTTCCTAATTCAATAAAAATAATGAAATACATCATCACCCTTCCAAAACGTGCTCCTTTTCAATCTTCCTGTAGGCATTATTCAAACTTTGCTATATTGAAAAAATGTGTGTAAATCATAGGAATTATTCTGTTTTCCATATCAAAATTTTAAGGTCTTGCATTTAGGTAATCAAAATGATAGAGGGAAAAGATGTTTCTATGAAATATTTTGGACATATTGCAAATCTACAGGTGATTCATAAAACTCCTCATTAGTTTTCCTTGATAATGCCTAGAACAATATCCATGAAGAATATGAAGGGATAGTTACAAATTGAATTATGTTGTCACTCAAGGAGCTGCACTATATCCCTCATCCTCAGTATCCAGAAGGAGACCTTATGTGGGAAATGGAGTCTTTACAGTGGTTAAAATGAGGTTATTTAGTGTGGACTCTAACACAATGACTGACATTCTTATAAATAGATGAAAAATGACCACAGAAAGAAAGAGGGACAGAGAAAAGTTAATGTGAAAATCACAAGGGAAAAAATATTCTTAGAAATACAGAGAAGAATGTACAAATCTAAGAACACCAAGGATTCCAACCAAACCAGAAGCTATAGCAGACCAGCATGTTTTTCCATGAAGCCATAATAGAGTACATAGCTACACTGCGTGATACTATTTGTAATTTAAACTTGAAATAAACATTCTGGGGTTTTGGTCCTCAAATATTACAATCTTAGTAAACGAATGCAAAGATCCAAGATTATAATGCCATAGACAAAAAAGCTGAGGAATAAACAGGGACTCAGAAACAAAAGCCTGAGTCTCTTGACTTAGGGGGTGGAAGGTTGGGGTTGTCTCTTTATTCCTTGGAGAATAACATTGAAGAATCCGCAATTCTGAGCCAGTTTAAAGTGGACAAAAAACAGTACACTGATCACTTGATTCTTTTTATGAAGCCACAATCAAATTTGTGAGACACTTTCTTTTGAATCTTCACAGTAAATTCTGAGACTTATTAGTTCATTTAATACTTGATTTTAATGAACCTTGTGTTGTGACATACAAAGCTATTTGACCTTTAAAAATTATTACTAAAATTTTATAACAAAATTAAAAGGAAAATGAAACCATCAAGACAGCATATCAGTTTTTTAAATTATGTAATGTTATTAGTTTTAGTGTTTGAGGTATAACCTCCTAGTGACAATCTAACAGAGCAAGGACCAGAGAATATCTCATTTTTTATAACATTCAAAAGAATAACACTTTTAACTAATTCACGAGGCATGTAAGGATAGAGGAAGAACTTTATCTTTGTACCTCTAACTTCTACCAGTGAACCAAGTATAAAAATGATACTCCATACTGGGTGAATAACAAATCAGTCCGACAAATATACAGTTAGCAGTTAGGAGCTTAACTCTGTGTGTTAAGAATCTAACAGTGAAGGCATAGAGTGATGGTTCACACTTGTAAGCCTACTTATGCAGAAGGCAGAGGTAAAAGGTTCACATAAGACAGTATCTGAGAAAAATAACTAATGTAGGAGAGGGCTTTGTCCTAGTTGATAGATGGAGAAAAAAGAAAGACACATGTATTAAATAATATATTTGAAGATGATGAATGCTAAGGAGAAAAACAAGGCAGGAGAACGATTTAGAACACACAGAGGGTTATTACCATTTTAAGTAGGATGGTAAAGGGATAGTGGAGAATTTCAACTTGACATTTCACATATAAACAAGATGTAAAGAGAATAGCTATAAGCTTCAAATCTGAGTTGTATCTTTTTGTTATGAAGACACTAGTTGTTTCTACATTGGGGTTCCTACATCTGGACTTCCCAGGATGCTTTTATATACCACCTATCTCCCTGACAGCTTCTCCTTTCACCTTTCTTGATGGTCCAGGTTAAATGATAAATACAGTATTTTCAGTACTTAGATCACTACCTCTATACAGCAGTGACTGGTGTTTAGTATGCATACATTTAAAGGGCATATCTAGATCACACTTCATCAAATATTTTTTAATCAACTGTTCAAAATCTTTGAGCAGCAATTTACCACAATTCCTCAAACTTTGATACCAAAAATGATCCTGGGAGAATCTTTTAGTATCCTTAGGTGAAAAGCTCCAAAGATATGATTAGCATCCACCAGAATAATTTTCTCTCACTGTGTAAGTTTTATTTAGTTTCCCCTTTGCCTTTCATTTCACTGCTGAGACCAACATCTTTATAGAGGTCCAGATGGTGCAGAGAGATTATGACAATAAAAAGTAGCTCATGCCAAGGGCCTCAAGGAGGAACAAATCATAGCTTGCCTGAAAGACCAATTTCTATTACATCCTGACTATGCCCTTATCAGATGGGGTGCTCGCTCCACACTGTACTTGCTGCCTACAACTCTAAATAACCTGCATCTGGATTAGCGACTATCCACCAAAGAGGAGCTCCATGGGTTAATACACATTAATTACTATGCCTTACATACCTCCTTAATATGTGCAAATATTTTGTGTCAGTTAATTTATTTTAATTCTGAAAAAAAAAAGTGGAGGTTCAGGTCCCTTTTATAGGAGTCAGAAATTGGGAAGTTGGAAGTTCCAGACCAGTCAAGAGTAAATAAATTAAAACAAAAATTGTGGGCTGGGAATGTGGCCTAGCGGCAAGAGCACTTACCTCATATACAGGAAGCCCTGGGTTCAATTCCCCAGCGCCACATATATAGAAAATGGCCAGAAGTGTCGCTGTGGCTCAAGTGGCAGAGTGCTAGCCTTGATCAAAAAGAAGCCAGGGACAGTGCTCAGGCCCTGAGTCCAAGGCCCAGGACTGGCCAAAAACAAAAACAAAAACAAAACAAAACAAAAAAACCACAAAAATTGTGTGAGACCTCATCTCAGCAGACCGAAACTTAAAAAAAAATAAATAAATAAAATCAAGGCTGGATGTGGTAGCACAGGTGCCCGCTATAGTAAGAATTGTAGAATAGGAGGATTACTTTCCCAGCCAGTTGAGATTCTATTTCAAAAATAATCAGAGCAAGAAAGGGATGGCACATGGCTTAAGTGGTCAACTGCATGCCTAGGTGATAAGAGAACCTGATTTCATACTGCAGTACAGCACTACCCCCACCAAAAATAAGTCAAGGATTCATGAAAAAATAGCTAGCTCTATGGTTCTTCATTAAACAAAGAAGCTTTATGTTTGTTAGGTTGGGACATCCGGTTGAAATAAGCAAGTTGTCAAAAGGAAAAATGATTTCACTTTAGATGTGAAACTTTTGTCCTTCCTCCCAGACTCAGGAAGGAATACTAATTAACACTGAAGTAGAATTTTTTTATAGTCTACAAAATCAGCACTATAAACTTTGCCTCTGCCCTTCTTCAAAATGGAAAACAGCCATGTCGCACGTACTGTGCTAATGTATAAATAACTTCTATTCTCCTTTACTACTTCAGCCCATCTGAGAAAATGACATTATGAACGAGTCACATCACCTAGAGAAAGCTGACAGACTAAGTGTGGGCTTTGACACAACTTAATATGCATCTAATATTCAACTTAAGTAATATCTTCCACACTAAGTGACAGGCAATTTATCTCCATACATCAATGTGTGTCATGAACATGACACAGCTATTTCATTGAAGAAATTAGAAATTTCCAGCTAGAACTAGATTTTTCTATTTCTATTTATTAGCAAGCTACATGTAGAAATCAAATTAATTGCCACATCGGTGACTTTGCTTCCATTTAATTAGTTGTGTTGAAGCCTTTCCTATCTTTACTGGAATTAAGCCCAACAAAAGACATTGTCAAAAACTAGTGACATATGTCTGAATGCATTCATATTTGGTTGCAACCTAGTTCCTCTTCTTTCTCTCATGTAAATTATCAATATTACTTGCAGGATATTTACCTTAATTTAATAACTGTTATTCAAAGCAATTGTTTTCTAGTAAGACAAATGTTAAGAATTCTTCCAAACTAAGTACTATTTATAGTGCACAGTTATAAAGTAAGCATATCTAAGATTATTATTTCCTTGAAATTATATCTTGTATATCTCATAAGCCTGAAGGATGTTCACAGGTATCCCATAAAGTCTTTCTGCATATTCCCACAAAAGTCTCTGCTATTATCAATAACTATCTGTTACTTGTAGAATGGCCAAAGTTGACACTTAACAAAATACAATTTTGTGAATAAAGCATTGCTCATTACTATAAGAAGGAAAGCCTGAATATATAAACAGACAAGTTTTATTAAACAAAATTGGTTATCCTGACTGTCAAATAATGTTGTATGAGATGAATCCTTTTGACTACATAACAAATAACTACTAGCTCCTTTCTGTATGTGGAAACTATCTAGTTTGGGACACAACATCCATCTGCAGGAATCACCTTCTGTTTTCATCATCTGTGAGTTGAAAAGGATGCTTGTCACCTTCAACAGACTTGCTCTCCAACTATCCATACATCAAATCATTACCCAATACTTAGCCATGTTGTAGTTATTTCCCTCAGATAATAACTTCTCTATTACCATTCACAATTTCATTTAGGTTATAAATATATGTTAATATTTCTCTATCTTGGAACAATGAGAAGCTGAAAAGAAAATATATTCTAATAATTAATAAAAGAATGTCTCCCGGGAATTTTTTTTAGATACAGGAAACTATATGCTGTATGTTGCAGTTTGGGGGTTTGAATCCATAAGTAAGTAATAGACTACTGATTTGACTACCAAGAAAAAAAATCTACAAGATCCTAAAGCTACCTAAGAGGAAATGAATGAAGCATGGAATTTAAGATTACCTGTGTGAGGACAATCTGCTTTAATGTCTAAATACTTATTTGCTCTCTCCATGGAAACAAACTTTATGTTTAGCTTTATAGTTTGATAAATTTGTCCCCTGATAACTGCCAACTTATAATTAGAAAAATAGTTTATGAAAATAATTCCCAGATTAGCTGTTCTCCAGATGTTGAAGAGATGACCCCAGAAGACTAAATTATTCATTCACAATATTCAAGTCTAGAAATTTTATTTTCCTATCTACTCATAGTTCTCCCCAATACTTGTGTTTAAAGCCTGGTCCCTAGCTATGGGTGCTATTGAGAGGTAACTGGATCAGAAGAGTAGTGACCTCATCTATAGGTTAAAGTATTAATGAGGTTACAGCCAAAGTGGGTGTTAGGAGGTCGGGCCTACTGAGGGATGTTGTTCCTGGATCCCCCCTCTCTTCCTTTCTCCTCATTTATTCTCTCCTATCCCTTTCCTGATCTTTCTCCTTCTCTCCTCTTTTGTTTCCTCTTTCCCCTCTACCCTTCCCATTTCTTTCTCACTCTCCCTCTTGCTTCTCCCTTTCTCCCTCTCTCTACTTCCTGGCCACCATGAAGTGAACAATTGAGTAGTTTGGCGGCGTGGAGTGCTCTCCACCAGGATGTCATGTTTCAACACAAGTCTATTATAAGGAGAGCAAATGGAACACATTGGATTCAGAAGCCATGGACCAACATTTATCTATCCTCCTTTTAACACAGTGATAAGGCACTGACAGAAGACTTCAACACTTAACTTTATTCAAACTCTATCTCCCTGGAAGCATTATCACCATGACTCTTCTTCCATAGGTCATTAACTCCCTTGAAATACATTTACTTAGTAGAGGTATACTCAAAATGCTCAAACTGTCATATAAATTGAAACCTTTACATAATACATGGTGTTTTTTTCTATTACATACTAGCTTCTGTTATTTAAGTCTGACAAAAGAACTGACAAAAGAAAGCCCTGACTACAGAAGGCAATAATGGAGGAAAAAAGTGTTGATGCTTGAAACTAAGGATGGAGGGACTTTTCCTTCTTCATAACAACGTTAGCTTGTTCCTAAACCAATCTGATTGAAATATGACTTTAATATTACGGATTGTTCCACTTGTCTTTCTTTCATTTTAATTTCACTAACAAGAGGGTGAAAGTAGTTACAGTGGTAACCCCTAGTGAAAACTTGAACTACCCATTCACACCCTCATTATTGTTTACATTAAGATGAATTTACAACTTCATTGCCCTCAATAGGATAAATTAACTATTATTGGAGAGTTCTGCTTTTGCAAATAACTACTAAATGCCAGGAAATTCTCCAAAGCCTCATCTAGACTTCAATAGGAAGCTCCAACAGACAGTGTATGGGCTGTAACTCTCCTGAGCCCTTTGACTCAAAAGTCTCACAATCCAATTTCTACCAGTTAAGTAGAATCACATCATGATCCCTTACCCAAACTTACTCAAGACCTCATCTTAGCAGACCTTCCTAAACATGTAGTGAGAAGAGTAAAATTATATACAATTTTCCCTAAATTGAACTTCCAACTGTCCAAATGTTCTGGCCTTGCTGTAACTCCTGAAACCCCTCTCTAGACTGGAATAGTTGGTGTCCCTATCACAGCAAGCAAAACACCAACTCCGCATTGCCAACAGATAGTGTTGGCATCATCCATTTCTTAGGCAAGTGTATATGAATTCATGGGAAAGACTAGCTTACTCCATGAGAAAACCATGCTATCCTGATTCTTCTGGAGGGATGGTTAACTTCTAGTGTTTTTTTTTTTTTTTTTTGTTGTTTGTTTGTTTGTTTTTTATGATCTCTGTCTCCCTAGTTTTCAGCAGAGTCCTAAGTCAATCTTCACATAAAGAAAGTAGTAAACTGATTGTGGTAGGCCAGAGTAAACAGTGACTGGTGGACTGACAGGAAAACTATGGGAAAATATTTGAAATGTAAAGTACTCTTTTTATATATTCCTAAGTATAATTTGAGTTGAAAGATTTGCCTTTAAGATCTGGGGGAAATCCTGTATCTGGATAGGTTGACGTCATCCTTCCAGATATCATCTTTGCCCCGAGGGCAAAGAAACTACAAAAATCATCATCACAGTAACTTGCATTCATAGAACAGTATTCAGTAAATATTTATGACTCAATTAATTAAAATGTTACAACTAATGATCTTCACTTCAGTCTTATCTGATAGATGTGTCATATATTAACAAGTTTAGAAAAAGAAAATGACCCAGATAGACTAAGGACCCTTTTCCAACCATCTAAATGAAATTTCTGCATCCTAGTCTTCTTCCATTGCAACCTGAACGTTTACTTTCTTCTTGGCATTTTCACAATTGCAAATTATACTATTCAGTCAATTAAGTCAGTTATTTATTTGCTACCTCTGTTTCTCTACCACATATTTAAACTTGAAGAGATTAAAGATACTGGCGTGCCTGTTCACCATGATTACCTAAAGTGGTTTCTGTGGCATAGTAGATGATTACTGTCAAGTGAGTGTGATAGTGTGGGTCAAAAGGAGCGAACACTTTTGAACAAAATTCGCACAAAATTCTGGAGTGACTTCCTCCTTTTACTTATGAGCATGACTAGTGTAAATATTTTTTCTGACATGAAATGGAAAATAAAGAATTTGTCTTTTTGTTTTAAAAGGAAATTTTAAGTAATATCTTACTTTTGACTATTAAAAGTCATATTCTTTAATGATAGTCCATGTATTTGTTAGCTTACAATCAACTGATAATAACACATGCCAGTATTGCTGACAAGCTTAGAGGTTACTTACTGTCTAAGAATTGTTTTTCATATTACATTTTTTTCCCTAGCATCAAGCAGTGCTGGATAAGTAGAAGTAGAGAATATCTGCATAGTAAACTTAAATATAAAGTTCCATTGATGTTACCATTAGCTCCATATTTTCAGACATACCTGATCTCTGCATGCAAATACCAGGTTATTATTTTTCACTTTATTTTTAAGGACCACAAGTACAATATAGAGGGTCTTATGGAATTGTGACCAATTGAAGCTGTAAAGTTTGTCTTGAGTAAACATTCTCCAAATGTCAGACAGGAAGCTTACGGATAAGGAATATTCCTCAGCCATGTCCATTTGCTCACTCAGATCAATCAGTTGCACTGGCCTTTGTGCAACTCCTGAGCCCACAAGTGAGCAATTGGTTTTCTTGCTTTTAGGATGTGAATCCTGGCTTTTGTTTCCCTCATGCAGTCATATTTACCTTAATGTATCTTACTATCTTTAAGAAATATCTGCATTCTTCAAAAGACCCTTATAAGTGTTCAGAAATAAGCTGAAGCTGTTCTGATGCCCGGAAAGTCACTATAAAGAAATACCATGGGCCAAAAATAAAATAACAACAACAAAAACCATTTTCTAGCAACAGTTGTACCACTGGATTCTCCATGTGTTTTGTTGCTATTGTTTTAAAAATTCCCAGTAAAATAAAGATTCAAGTCAAAAATAGGATTTTATCTATCGTTCACTCTCTAAGGGTGAAAAAATACTTAACTTTTCCAGTTTCTTATATATACCATTGAGTCTCCTATTACAGTAAGCTTATGATAGAAAAGCATACACAAGGCTTCTAAAAGAAGTTTTGTATGACATGGGAGACTTCATAAAGGAATAAAGACTTAAAAGAATCAACAGGTAAACACACTAATCTTGAAAAGAATGCATATGGCCAGGTAGGAGAATGCCTAAGTCCATGGAATAGAAACAGATTTTTCTTTCTAACCTTTGTGAAAGACATAGAAGCTCTTTTTATCCAGGGATAGATAAGACATGTCTCACATGTGGGTTTTATCATCTGCTTTAGATAGAAGCCAGAGAGTCCATGCCAAATTTTATGACCTGCTTCAGACAGAACTGTGGGGAAAAATATGAGAGTAACCCTTCTGCAGGTGAACTTTTCTCGAATGCTTTCTTTTAAAAAATGGTGGGAAGTGTGCCCTGAGCCCTATCACCTCATTTTAATGATTCAGGAACCAAAGAGTTAGAAAAAATAGAGCACTGAATTATTAGAAAAGTAGGCAGTCAGGATTCTGACTGATAAAACTTGTAGGTGGTAGGAAAAACAGCAAGGCCAAGTCCTGGCCTGGCAAGGAAATGAGAAAAAGGGATGATAAAAGAATGAGGAAGCAAGGACAAAAGAATGAGGAAATAAGATAGGGTACTAAAGCCTTGGCTGTAGGAACTTATATGAAAATAAACTACAGAACAATAATGAGAAAACTGCCTTCAAGGCTTCCAATTCTCACCATTTAACCCAAGGCCAATCATTGTAACTGAGGAGATACTATAGCAGAGTATGACTAAGATAAGCTGAAGTGCTGTCTTCCTGGTGGCATAGCTATACCATGTATTCTCTTCTCTGCCATCTTTTATTTCTCAAATAAACTTTTCTATCATCTTTACTCATGTTTGTATCCTGTCTGAATTACTCTCTTGTCAGATGCAAGAACCACAGTTTTTTTGTTTTTTTGTTTGTTTTTTTTTTAGCTATTTTGAACATTCGGATAAGATACTTGGTTCATGGGCTGAGAAGTTAAGGATTATAAATGATTTTTTTTTCTGACTTGAACTCATTGAAAAGTAACATCATATATAGATAGGTCACAGAGAAGTGGGTAAGAAACTTGGGTTAAGAGCCAGGTGTGACCCCAAAGACAAGGCTCCGTCAAACATTGCTCCGTTAAACGTTGTAGTGGCCTAGAATTATCACTTAGTGTACCTGTATTCAGACATGGAAAATACCTATATAAGAGAACCTGTTCTTTACACTTTTGTCTTGGCTTGCTAAGCAAATGATCAGCTTGCTGCTCTTCACTTAAATTTTAGAAATAGGAGAAAGTTTGAAGAATTGTTGAGCACTAGTGAGGTTTGAAATAAAAACATGAAAGAATAACCCTGTCTCTAGTGATAGAACATCTTCCTAAAATGTACAATACCCAGAGTTCAAACTCATAAGCCAAAACAAAGCATAAATGAATAAAATAAACAATAACAAAACGAAAAATTAACATTCCAGAAAGATTGTCTAATATAGGGTTGGAAAGATTTGTTTTATTTCTGTTTTCTACTAGGCTTTGAAGTCTATAATAATTTGGAGAAATCACATAGTAGAATAAATTTCAGTCTTGTCTTTGGAGGCAAGGCAAATGCCAATGTACCCATCCATGCACACTCTTGCAGAGAGAGATCTTCAGTGCTTCCTCTAGACACTGCCAGAACCAAGCAGGTAGAAACCTGAGATTCACAGGAAAGGAATACTGAATTGCTTCTAAAATCTGGACCAGCATTATCCAAATAAAATAATTTTGGTGGTTCCTCACAGGCAGTGCTAACTCTGTCCAACCTCCTTCCCTTCTTGTGCTGTTCTAAAAAGAACTGTCTTTCTGTCCAATTACTGACAAGGTTCTGCAATGAATTTCAGCTCATGTCTTTCCTCTCATTTCCAGCCTCTCCAAAAGCCTACTGCTCTGTGCATCTAGAAATACATAACTGGGGATTTAATTTTACACTTGACTAAGAAGGCCTTAACCTTCCACTCAAACTGAATTTTAGATAGGGTTGTGCCTAACTGAGCCTAGCCATCCCCCCACCCCCAACTACCTGCCATTGGTACAGTATTTTCCCGGGAAGGTCTGTGTTTGCAAAGTCTTCCTGTTTACCTCAGAGATATAAACCTTCTTCCACACTTTAGCCAACTGTATCTCAAGACTGTCTTTATATAGATAGGGTCCTGGGCTCTTTTCCTTTGAAACAGAATCTAGAAAAGTATGCTGCTCTCTTCCAGCCTCAGTGGGTTGAGGTAGAAGTCTGTTGATATGAGTTAGCAGAACAATAGAAAAAACCTGTCTGACAAGGAATTGGGATCTGAGGGCTACAAAAGAATGAGGAAGAAAGAACAAAATAATGAGGAAATAAAGATTGCATTATAACCCTACAGGAAACAGAATGGAGATCCAAAGATCATAAAGTCATCTTTGCAGACTCCATTTCTACCTATTTGACCCAAGTCTTAACTCTGTAACTCTGAAGATGGCAACAGATGAGTAAGGTACTGTCCACTGCACTCTTTGCCCTGGCATGACTCTGCCATGTGCTCACCTTCTGCATCATGTTCTTTCCTAATAAACTCCCTATCACCTTTAAGGATGGCCATGTCTTCCATGAGTTCTCCTACAACAAGCATGGTTCAAGGTCAACTTAGTACCAAATTAGTATCAACTTTTTGGCAACATATTAGCTAGGAATTTTAGGAATGAAGCATGCCTTTTTTGTTAACTTGGAATCATTAGAAGGTGCCATGTCTCAGATTCACTAAAATACAACCTTCTTATAAGTTTCAATTAGCATCCTATGTGACCTCATCACACAGTTCAAAACCCCTCCTCTCACCCAAATATCACATATTCTCCTTTATCTGATTTCAGCAGTTAACTCCAGTCTCTCTTCCCTATTTCAATTGTCCTAATCTGTTTTACGATCTTCTTGAATACAGTCTTCCTTCCTTGTCTACTTTCCTCTCAATCATACTGTTTAACAGTTACTTTCTTTTCTGGCTTATTTTTCTGGATCCATTGGTAAAAATCTGGATGATTGAGTTCTGTCTTTCTGCAAAATTCTTGGAGAAAAATATCCCATTTCCAATGCAGTATGGCAGGGTAACTCAGGTTTGTAACCCTTCTTCACAAGAAGTGGTGATCGAGAAGAAGAAGTTTTGAAATCAGCTGTGCAGAAATGAAATCTAGTTAGGAGGCCCATTGTGAAGGTTCATACATGTAAAACCCTATCTGAAAAATAAATCAAAATCAAAACAAAACAGACAAGCAAAAATGAAAGAACAACAAAAAGATCTGGGCTGTGGCTCAAGTAGAAGCACACTTGCCTAGAGAGCACATGACCCTTGAGTTAAAACATCAGTACATTCCTACCCAACCCAAATCTCTTGAATTCCTTTGTGCATTTTCTCCTTCTCCCCTCTCATGTTTCTCCATATACTACAATTACATGTACACACTACACACATGCCGTCTCTCACACACACACATACTCCCACCCCTACACATACATTTTCTAATACAGCTTCATGAGGTGGGATAGGTAAATGAAGAGATAGGAATATTATATTATTTTTAAGAAATATCATAAAGGCCAGACTCAGTCATTAGAACCAAGAAGTAAAACCTGAAAAATCAGAGCATATAACTCTCCCTCCCATTACAACTCCTTTGAGATAACAAATTACAAGGACAGGGGACCTGAAAAGTGCTCTTTGCATCTGCCTTCTCCTTTGGAATGGCAAATACTTCAAACTCATCATAAATGGATTTACAGAAAAAGAGAAGCATATCTACATGGAATAAAAGCCTTAAGTATTACTTGTTACCCTTATGGTTCAGAAAGGCTCAGTGGTTAGTGGTAGCTGTTGGAACTGGGCACTAGTATTCTCATTGTTCAGGAAGAATAAAGATGATAGATTAGAAGAGGAGTTTCTTAACAACCTCCCAATTGATTCTTTAATTCTTTTTTGCCTACAGAAAGTCTATCTGTGTGTGTGTGTGTGTGTGTGTCTCTCTCTCTCCCCCTAGAATTCCCCCTACTTTATCCTGATATACAAAAGTAAATACTTGCTTCCATCTTGTGAGACTCTCTCATTTGTGAGCCATCCTGAATTTAAGTGTGAATCCCCAAGGATTTGTGATTTTTGCTTGGACGTTGAGAGGCTGGGAGAACCCTCATCCATCCTCTGATGACACTTAGGCCTCAGTGTTTCACAGATCTGAGTGGGTCAGAAGCAGCCAGTAAATGCTACTTTCCTACATGGACATATGACACTGTTTTTCTTTCTTCAGTCTCGGGACACAATCACGTGGAAGTCACAGTGGACCACTCATGACTCATGGCAGACTGCTGGCATTCTTCAGCCAGAAATTACATGAACAGAAGCCTATTTGGGCCTTTTAAACTAAAGGTAGCTTTTAAATCAGAGGAATATCTGATAAGATCCTTCAACTTAAGGAGGCCAAAAAGGGCATTTAGTATTTGAATAGTAAACTAATAAATATTTTTTTAAATTAATTTCAAAGAATAAACTATACTGATCCCCCCACACATAATAAACTTGTAAATCACTGGCAAGGGCATCTAAAATGAAACAGATCAAACAGCCCCACCAAAAACAACAGATTTTGTTTTTGTGAAAAAAGAACAGCATTCCCAGTCAGGACAGCTTTCTTTGAAAATGGAGCTCTGGGAATGTGGTTACACAGGGAATTGTCCACTGCTTGCCTTCTGATTGGCCATAGCTATTTAGGAGGAAGCAGACTAAGCATGATTAATCTTCTTGAAGCATCATTTCTTTTTTTCGTCCCAAGATCTTTCTGAACTCTAGGCTTTAGAACTTAAAAGGGATAAAGAAAGGAATCACTCACTCTAAGGGACTAACATTATGAAACACTGTAATACTCTGACAACTAAAGCCATGTTTTCTGTAACAAAATACACAGAACAAAGAAGAAGCTGTTATCAGTCTACTCTATAGGCCTGTGTCATACATTATTTCTTGTTCAGGAAAGCAAACTGGACTAGATATTTATTGGTAAACAGAAAGGAAGGTTAAGACAGTAGAAGTTTCTAGTCAGCTCAACTCTTAACTTAAAAAATGCAACATTAACATTATTTGGGTGTATAATGCATGTGGTAGAGTGCTTGTCTGCTATGTACGATGCCCTGGGTTCAACTAAATCCCTATACTAAAAGATAAATAAAATAGTTTTTTTAGATTTCTTTTTTAAAAATTTATTTTAAAGTAGCTCTACAATGGAGCTGACACTGAATAAGGCACTTTATGAATACAATATCTATCAATCAATGTCACTTTTTTCAACATTCTCACCCATCTCTAACAACCATTCCCTTACTCTTCTTAATTTTGTAGGACATATTTTGGATTCATGTCTGCATTTTTTTAAAAAGAAAAATGAGATAATCAGGTTATCAATAGAACTCTCAGAAAAAAAGGTATTTGGGCAAAAAACACAACTATTTAAGTGGTTTAAAATATTTATATTATCTATTACATTACTTTTCCCTATGAGAGAATGGGGTATTGGTCGTTTAATTGGAATTTTTTTCTGAATATTTATCCCACTTCCCATCCTCAACATATTAGGGAGTTGACATATTTGTCTTTTCAGAACCATCCCCAGTCATTTGGTGGAGGGGCCAGGGGGGTGCTCCTGGGGTCTGAACAGAGGGTCTTGGTGTTGTCCTTGAGCTTTTATATTTAAGGTTGGTACTCCACCATTTGAACCACAGCTCTCCTTCTGGCTTTTGGATGGGTAATTGAACTCATAGACTTTCCTGTCAAGAAAAACACCTGACTAGAGGTGACCAATAAGGTCTATGGGTATTTTGCACTTAAATCTGGTTTATCATCATAAATTAAAGTAAAACAATTATTCAGCAATAAAAATGTATACAGATGCAAGAGATTCTCCAGTTCTATGAGATACACTCATATCCTCATAATTCAAAACTTTTGTGAGTGGTCACTTGAAATATTCTCCATGTTGGAAAAAGAAAATGACATGAAAAACACCTCATTGTCCCTTTGGTTTTTACTAGCACTAACAACAGAAATCACTTTAAATGGCTAAAAAAAGGCTTTTATATGGCTAGACAACTGAGCTAGAAAACTGTTCTGAAAGGCAAGGAATCCAGGTGGAAAGGCAGATGGCTGTAGCCAGAAGGAGAGAAAATGGGCCAAGAGCTTGATACCCCTGGGACACAGAGATGGAAAGTAAATGGAATGATGGGCAGAAGACACAACTGGCCCCACAGGATTTGACTGGGGAAAAGACATTAGTTCCTCACAGGGCTCTTTTGCAATATGACGATTGTAGTCCTTCCTAAATGACCTCTAGAATGTAGTACACAAAACTTGTCCCCCCATCTTCCCCATCAGATAGCAGCCAGAAGGAGGTAACCCCAAGTAAGAATGAGAATTATTCTGTTCTCTGATGAATTACTTTTTTGACAAATGTTTGATTAATGTTATTTACTTTGTTGTTATAGATCATTTATAATTAAAATGTTTACCTATTTACCTATTTGTCCAAAGCACCCTCAAGGAGTGTCCATATTTTTTTCATTTCTTTGTTTTTAAAGATTTTAGATTTTAGTCCAAGATCTTTTACAACTTCATTATTCTAACTCTGTTGTTTGGTTCAAAGAGGGGGAGAAGTGGTTGTATTTGCCTTTTATATAACCTTATCATTGAGAAAAAAAAAACAAACTGCAAAGACTCTGA
Organism: Perognathus longimembris pacificus; assembly: GCF_023159225.1. Classification (NCBI taxonomy): domain Eukaryota; kingdom Metazoa; phylum Chordata; class Mammalia; order Rodentia; family Heteromyidae; genus Perognathus; species Perognathus longimembris. The sequence goes on along the minus strand of NC_063168.1, from coordinate 42,879,370 downwards.
AATTTAATTTCCCATTCATATGCATCCTGCTTATAATACCTACTTATTAATTTTGTTTAAAGACTCACTAAGTTTATTCAATAACATTTGAATAGAAAGTTGACATAATAATCTGAACTTTAAAGTAAAAATGTGTCACTAATAAAAAATATTCTTTTAAGAAAATGGTCACCTCAGGAATACCTAAAAATCAACTGGCATCCAGATTAGTTGCTTCTGTTTTAATTCAAATGATATTCTTTCCTTTTGCCTTTCAACAAGGATGTCATAAAAGACTTTGTGAAATGCTGTGTTGACAAGCAGATATTTTTAATCCCCAAAACTTTCTGCTGGAAAGGAAATCCCATTAGACCTATCTAACTTGTTTATAATAAACCCATCTGATTCAACCTTAGTGTTCATTCCTGACAATCACCTCTCCAGGAAGATACTGTACTGTATACATGCTTTGCAGAACAAATACCTGGCAATGATCTCATTCTCTATGATCTGTGAACTGTCTATATGTGTTGACTACTTATACAAAGAAACTTTTAAACATTCTATATGCTTGCATTCCTCCACACTTCTTATTGAACAAAAAAACGTCACAGTAGATTATCACTGAGGGTTTTGTAAGGGAAATCTCCATGAACACATCATAATAGCATGCTATAGTTGCTCAGAGAGATAGAAACTTTCATGCCCAAGTTTTCCAAAGGCTCACTGTATTACTGTTTGAAGTGGAACAGGTCAGGGAAATTTCTGTGTATCTGTGCCACATGTCTCATTTAGTCTGTGTCTTACTTTTAAATTTGCAAAATGGAATATGGTTCATAGAGAAGAGTGAGGAAAAACAACTTAAAATGCTTCTACTGAAAAGTAACAACTTCTTCCTTGAGCTCAGGAAATAACTAACAATAAGAGAAAACCTTGTCATCCCTGCCTCCGTATTATATTTGTATACATCACTCTCAGTTTTTTCTTTCTGTAGTCACTTTATAATCATGTTGGAATATAGGAAGGAATATATTTACCAAATTGGATAGAGGAAAGTACATACATGGAAAGGCAAAACAAAACCTTTTCAAGACCAAATATTTTTAGCAAATAGGAAGGTGTTGATTAATCCTGACTAGATTGTTGCACTCCTCAATAATGGTAACCCTAACATCCAACATGGAAATTCTCCATAATGATCAACAAAGCTATACCATAAAAACAGGCATATTTTCTTCCACCTGTTCTACTTCTTTGTTTATTTAAACTAATGCTTATAGCTGGAAGATGGCTGAGTGCTTCCTTGTTTATTCCTCAGCAAACACAAGCCAGTGTAAAAAATCTCCCTTTCTCTGTCCTTTACTATTCACTTTGTCTCTCTTATTTGGAATACAGGGGTGAGTTGTGAGACTTAAAGTAAAGAATCCCTGGAGCTTGGACTAGTGGGCTAAACACTGTTATTGAAAGAATATGTCAGATATCCTTATGGTTATGTTTATTCATATCTTAGCTTCTTGGCTTCATGAGAATAGCATTGGAAAAAATTGCAGCTAGAAGATAAATACTACATTTATACAATCATGTCTCTAATCACACAGGAAAAAACAACAACAACAAAAAACCTCTAACACCTGTGGTAAACTCATGCTTTTCCTGAAACTAGGCTTATCACTTACTGGATAAATTGCTCAAAAAAGTTCTTGATACACATCGTCAAAAATAAACACAGTCACCCTAATCTGTATTTGCCTCTGTTATTTTCTTTAATCTGTGAGTCAATTATGGCAGGCTCTAAATAGAACAGCATAATGAGAAAATATGCTCATAATGAAAGAGAAAAAGAGTACAGGAACTTCCTGCCAACATAAACTGTTAATTTTGTAACCCACACTTTATGAACTTTTTCTAATTTCGAGGATTTATTCAGACTGCAGGTTTTCCCAAAACAATGCTTTTAATGAAATTTCCCCATTGTGTTCAATTTTCTAACTATTAAAGGATGACTCCATTTGAATCTGCAATATCTATAAAATTGCTTTGACAAAAGAAGAGACCAGAATGATTTCCATTTCTTGGACATGGTGTTATCAGCCTGGTAGATACAATAGATGCTCCTCATTCTTTTACATCTAGTGATCTGTGAACTTATTTCTGTAGCTTTGCAAAAATGTTACTTCATTCACATCTCAATATTGTCATTTATCAAATCATTAGTTTTTAAAATGAAAATTCACTTTAACTGAGCCAAAATGCATACTGAAACTTCTCTTTTATACTAAGGCAGCTTCATATCAGGTATGTTTCAATATCTATGCATAGCCAAATGCAAAATCTCACAGAGCAAGGTAAAGGAAAATGTATCATCAGATGCAGCTTGGTAATCCTCCAGGTTGGTAATGCAGTAGAGCGTATTAGAGAGAGTTCATTCTGAATAGTGGTAGCCCAACTATGCTGTATTGTCTTACATATTTCAGCCACACTCTTTGTGAGAGTGTTATTTCCAAGATGTCTCACTGAGAAGCTATTACAGCTCCAGGAAAATGAGACTTAGTTCAGTGGCAGAATAGCCAAAGGCCTTTTGCTTTGCTGAAGAATATTCAAACCTTCCTTTGCCTAACTTGACAGTCACTCTTCCTGACAGTCTTCAGAGGTTTCTAAGTGCGGTGACACCTGCAGTTTCCACCCACACAGAATTCTACTCTGTTCCTCATGCAGGCACAAGGGACTCCAAAATAGAGTACTTTTACAACTACAGAGTATTTTCATTTATTTTCCCACCTACTGTAAACATTGAAGTGAGGTGATGTCATGGTTAGAAGAAAGGCAATGGGCCAGGTAAGTTGTTTTGTTTTTCCCCCTCCAAATTTGGTTACACATCCATATTCAAAAGGTAGATTATAGGGTTGTTCCTTCAGAGATCTGAAAGAAGAGTGTCTGAACTTGGGGCCAGGAAATGAGTTTTTGCCAACTTCTCCACGTTGTTTTTCGTTTGCAATACATCATAACTTCCTCTTTCATTAAGGTGATATGGCTAGGCCTCAGTTTACAAAAGAGAAAGTAAAATTGAGGCAGCTTGTTTATGGGGAATGAATACTGAAAACAATACTTTCTCCTACTTACTGCAAATGAAAACAATGTGTCCTATCTCCTCCCTAGTACTTTCCCTAGCCACTCCTCTTTGTGGATCATTTGTGGTCAGTTGTTCTTAGAACTTCACCCTAGGGGTGGAAAATGTAAGGGCCAGTTCTACTTGAACAAAGATGCATTGGAACTATAAATTTTCTTACCCTGAATGGCTATAACCAGTGATGATCCTTTCCTTCATGGTATATTTCAAATAGGCTATTTGAATTAGTCCTTGAGACAAACTTGGAAATAAGATTAACTGAATTATAAAAATGAAAAAAAAAATGTATATATTGTATAGGAAGATGAACTTTTTGCTAAAAAAAAAAAGCTCATTAAAGACATTGGATCTTAGTATGATTAAAAAATCAACTACCTTTCTAGTGTGTAGTATGCACAGGCTTGATTTAAATACTACTTGGAAGTCAAAGAAACAATGGACATGTATTTCAGCTGCAAATAGGATGCTACTCATGTATGTACAGGAGGATCAACTGTTCACTTAATATTTATTTGAATATCCCAAACCATATCTATACTCCCTTTTCATTTGCTGTGCATGCAAGCTGAATTATTTTTGCTGCTAATTGAAGAAAAAGGCCACAGAGGCATGCAATGAGCAACAGAGCATGAGGAGGTAATTTTTTTTCTAGCTCAGGATGTCTTCGCTTCTAAGACTGTAATACATTAGAGACCATGGTAATTATGCAGAAGACAGTTGGTTGTTCATAGTATTCCCTGAGGATAGAGGAGAGATAATATACTCAAACCATATATATGACATTTAGATTACCTGGAAGTAATCTTTAGAAATACTGGGAAGAATAGTCTGAAAACAAGTGTTTTAGATCAATTATGAAAGAAAACTTTCAAAACCAAAACAGCTTATAACCAGACTAGTATTGCTAGCAACTTGAAGACAAGAGAAAGGCTAAGTAAACTGTTGGAGCTTAGCAACAGTCTTATAAGAAGGCAGTACTTTAAAATCACTTCAGAAAACAGAGTTCCCTCCCAGCACATAGTTTCCTTGTAGAATAACCTATCAGAGCTATTGCAAGAGAAAAACTAAAATAAAAGAACACAATGCATTCTGTGGAGGGAAAAAATGATTCTAAGTCTCCAGTTCAGAGTAGATCCAATTATCTACATAGTATCTTTAGCCTAAAATGTTATATGAAGACTAATATTAAAAAAAAGGATGGGTGCTGCTTTTGGTTTGTCCCATAATTTGTTTTATTACCCAAGTGTCTTAACTTGAAGAATATTTGTGACAGTCAAATTAATGTGTTGTGTATTGAAATTCATCTGCCTTTCCCGTGAGGGTATTACTATTCTCTAGTTTTTCATAACAGAGTTTTGCAAGTTACTTTCACTACAGTGTCTCATCCTTCTGGAGGAACTCCTGTGAGCACAACTAGCTTAGAAGTAAGAGGTTTTACATCCTGAGTAAATGCCTTGAGAAAGTCTTGCCGAGGCTACATTCAATGCTCCAGACAATACAGGGGAACAAATACTCATGTACATTTCCAGCAAGAGCCCGATCTTCATAATAACTTTTATATCAAATTGGCCCAATGTTTTTGTCTATCTAAATGCTAACACTGACTTGTTTTCAGGACTGCCCTTCTTTTCCAACTTCATTTTTTTCAAATGATCTAAAGAGTATTTTAATGATTTAAGATGTCTGGTTGAGAGTATTTTTGTTGTTGTTAATATCACATCAAGGTGAAGGTTGAACCTACATACCTTCTCAGTCAGTTTTAAAAGAGGACAGGGAAGGGAATTCAATTGTATCAGGGGAAACAGAGAAAGGAGGAAGTATCTTGGTTGAGAGATGGCATAGACTTGTTACTGAAAAAGCAGGTGACATACCATGGCTAGGAAGGTATATGGGTGAGTAATACATGGTTGCTTTGGGATGTGAAAATGGCCCCTATTTCTCATTGCAAGGGAAGGTCCTGGGTGAATTCTGTGGTCCACTGACACTTTTATGGAATTTTGGGGAGTTTAAGAAGAGAAATGAAGACTCACTTAACATCAAGGTGTTAGAAATGTAGACTCAGAGGCTATCATGTTTTTGAAGAAAAGATAAGCAAAGATACCAGTTTCTCTACAGAGTTCTCCCTCATTGAATGTGAATGTATAGTTCTTTTAGCTAGAGGTCAAATCCAATTTTATCCTGGAATTCTTTGCTCATTGTCCAAGACTAAGTGAAGATTCTCCCTTCTGAACCCAAACAAGCTTCACTTTTTGTACCATTTAATGTAGCATGAATTACTATTTCATAAGAAACTTGATGCTAATAAATAAAGACAAGCAGAGAATAGAATGTTGACCAAAACCTAGCAACCAGGCTGCTAATCTACACTTGGCTGATGAGACTCACATCACCTGGTGATGTAATATGATGTAATCAGTTGCAAGAATATTTCTCTATTATAACTTTACCTGCTTCTAGGTGTGTTTTGGTTAGTTACAGAGTTAGATATCATAATTTTATTGATGGCTGAGCATTATTTTTCCCAATGACTAACATTATCAGGGGGAAGGCTCAGTATTTTTAAAACACATAGTTTTATTGTTTTTTTTCCCACTACCCTAAATGGATTGGAATTTAACTTTGGAGTTTTTTATTTCACTGATTGTGCATAAACTTTAGCAGTTTGTTTGTTTGAATTGAATGCTTCATATTCATCAATGAACACTGCCCATAAGATATACTTAAATTAAATATATATGTGTATATATGTGTGTATGCATTACCTATATATACATGTATATATACATACATACATATGATTCTGCCTTCAGAGGGACAAATGAATGTGGCTTTGATGGACTGAACACCAACCAAAGTAGGAGCAGCTCTATTGTCCCCGTGTTTGGGCCTAACTGCCCTCAAGGATATCTATGTTGACTCTTGTTCAAGCTTTGATGGCTGCTATTTGAATCAAATTCATATTTTTCTTAGGAAAAAAAGTTTGAGTTTTGAGATTTCCATTTAAGTTGAGAAAGTTTTCTCTAATCAAACATAAGATTCAATTTATATTACAATGTGAGATTAATATCAGTAATTACCTCTGAAATAAAGAAGACTTAAAGAAAACACACTAAAAGTAGTCCTTTTCTCAGGGAATAAAGCCATACTACATATTTGTAATTCATTTTTATCATTTCAGATGAGCTATGCAGACTACATAAGCACAAACCATTTGATAACTGAAAAGTTCTGGTTTTTAAATTAGAATCAGGATGGTTGAAATTAGGTTTGTAAATCTGATATTTACATTAAAGGGTTTCTAGATAAAAATGTACCATTTTATCTAGAATAAAAAACACCTGACAAAGTCTTAGAGCAATAACAATTTGTTCGGAGGCCCAGAAAGTGGCTATTAGTGAAGATTCAATTTTTCTGAGATGAAAATATTGAGTGAAGTACACTCTCCTTGATAAGAAGTCCAACTCAGAGATAAACTTTTGATGGATTCATTAATAGTTTGTCCTATAAGTCTTATCTCCACTGAGATTTGAAAGGAAATGGATTTATTCTTTCATTATGCTAAGGTCCTTCCTACCTTGTTCTAAGTTAGTATTTCAATCTAAAGGATTAGGGAAAAGATTCAAGAAGGCCAGGATTATAGCTCTCATTTGGCCAACAGTTATTTAGTGGTATTTTGCAACCCAGTCATCACTCTGTCTTTGGTGATAAGAGAATTCAGAAGCATTGGCCTTAAAATGAACAAGAGTACCCCATCAGGAAAACAAAAATCCATCAAAGAGGTAGGAAAGTCAGTTATCTTTCAGGCTCTTTACTTGTTTGATTTTTTTAGAACTAGATATAAATCATAGCAATATAGTACTTTTATTTGTGGAAATTAAAGGTTAAAGAAGGTTTTAGGGAAGGACTACAACAAAGTTTGGCCATGAGCTGTGATCTGAGAAGGCAATAAAGAGAAAGGAGGAAAAGTAGCAATGTTAAAGAAGGCAAAGTCTCATATCTGGAACGTGGGTAGAAAATGTTAACACACATTGGCAGAAAAGAAGCAGGTTGCCGTGGCAAGGCCGAGTCAAGTAGAAGAAGGCAAAAAGGCCAGATTGAAAAGTTTAGCTTTGATGCATAGGTATTTTGTATTCATACATACATTCATTCATTCCATGTAATCTGTTCATTTCTTGAATCTTTCTCTATACCAAAATCAAGAAAAAGCTGGAGCCCCAGGAAAAGAAAGAGTCCTGATCTCAGAAAACATGGAGAAGACTTAAGACCAAAGGGCCATATTTAGAATTCTGTCCACATACACCCACACATTCAGCCTGAAAGATCTGCTTAGATTTGTGAAAGGCTTCTACTTTTCTGAGGACTTAACATTACTGCTTAATATTCTCAAAGCATGTTAATGAAATGCAGTTCTCCTGACAGAATTAAAAAAAATGCAATTTCAAGAGAAGGAAGCTATTTCTAGATGTTTTAGTAAATTTAAGTGAGTAGACAGTGACATGATTGGGTGGAAAGGTAGTTTAGTAATTGTTTATGGGTGGTGATAGGAAACTGCAAGTTAGATGAACCTCAACAAGATTTGTAGCCATGATCTTGACATCAAGGCTAGCCTGTCTCCAAATAAACAATTTAAAAATATTGATGTGGTAGCTTTTAGATATAAGCCTAGCTACACAGGAGATAATGAGAATCACAGTTCAAAGCCAGCCAAAGCAAAGAGTTTGTGAGAATCCATCTTAACTAGGTGTGTTAGCACCTAGTGTGCTAACTGCATATTTTCATACGCCTATGATCCCAGTTAAGCAGGAAGCATTAATAGAAAGATTAGAACATTTTGGTACTAAAACAGGTCTTGGGAAGCACTGTGAGAACCTATCTAAAATGTAACTAAAATAAAAAAAAGGACTGGAGCCATGGATCATAAGGTATAAATGGTAGAATGCTTGGTTAGCAAGCATGAGGTCTGGCATTTGAAAACCCTGTAATCTTCCAAAAGCAAAACAAACAAAAAAAAGTAAAGTCATGAGAAAATCTGGTGTGTTCTTAGCCTTATAGATAGGTAGTTGTCAGCTTAGAATTTCAGTCAGCTAGGGCAGCTTAAACTATATGTAGTTCACCCTCTCATTTTCCAAAAGAGGAAGTATGAAACTCAAATGGTCCAAGACTTTTATTAGAGCCACACTCAGAAATTCCTGGACTATGAAAAAAAAAGCAAACTAATTCATATAATACCCACCAGTACATTACTATGTTAAAGATTTTAAAGGAGACTATAATGTCAGTCACCACATCTAATATTAGAAACATTTACACCTACAATTTACCTGTGAATGAAAACACAGCATTGAAAAGTGTCATAACTGTGTATGGCCATAGCAAATAATTCTAATATTAGTTCCTAGCCATAAGGCAAATCACATTGGCATATTTTTCTTCTATTTGTGACATGAAGAAGATAAAGATTTAACTGAGTGCCAGCAGCTCATGTTTGTAATCCTAACTAGTTGGAATATGAAGATCTGAAGGTATTTGGTCCAAAGCTAGTAGGGCAATAAAGCCCTGTCCAAAGCAACCTGCAAAGAGCGAGGCTGGAGATATGGCTCAAGTCATAAAGCAAGCAATCTAAGCAAGCAAATGACTTTGAGTTCAAACTCCAGTACTGGCAAAATAAGTAAGTAAATTAATAACTAAATTGGAACTAAGAAAATATTTAGGTGAGGGACAAATCAATTTCTGTAGTGGTTTCTGTCAATATGTAGTATGTTAAATCACATGAACATATTCTTTCCTTAAAAAATATGCAGAGGAGCATTTTATGCTAGTATTTGATCAGAGATGACAAGATAGCTTCTATGGCTTCTAAAGTATTTGAGAACTTTTTTTTTTTTTTTTAGAAAGAGGATAAAGGAGTTTATATAAAGTGCTAGAAAGCTCAGATCCTAAGGGAGGGAGAATCTGTATTTTATATGTTAGTTACACACAAAATACACATTAATCAGATATAACAAAGTTCAGGTGGGCTGCCATTAACATCTGAACAGATGGTCAATTCCTTTCTGGTTGTGCAGAAATCATGACAGGACTATTACTATTACTTCTGTACTGTTATTTAAAATAATGCCTTGTGGATTTTGCTATTCACAGAATCTCACCTAGTCTGTCCCCAACTCACATTGCACCAAGAATCCTACCTGGCCACATTCCTGCAAAATGACCTTTACCAAGAACATAATTATTAGGGCCAGTAACTAATTCTACTTCATCTACCCTTCTAGTACCTAACTCAGTTCATCGAGCTAGAACTACTATCATTGCTGACAAGTGGCTCATGTAAGGAAACGCAGGCCACAAATGAGGAGAAGAAGAATCCAGTCATTTCACTAATGAAGGATGTTAACCAGGGGTTTTAATTAAAGAGATTTTAACTAGTGTGAAGCCTAATTTTTTGGCATAAAACCAACTCACTTCCATGAGTGCTGTGCACAATCCTCCTGGTCCATAGAACAAAATGTTCAGGCCATGCTGGTGTTGGAAGGCAGCTTCAGCCAGCATATACGGAGAGGAAGAAGGCCTCAACCTCATGGTGCCACATCAGTCCAGTGCCAAGAGGGCTGTGATTCCACCAGTTCAAGTCAGCCTTCAAAAGACATTTGACTGGAACCTCCACACATTCACCTCCAGTTCTCTAGCTAAAAGTATCTGTGAATATCTACTCTTGTAAGGTAAATTCTCAGAGAAGCCACATTTTGTTTTTCTTTTTATTTTCTTTTTTTTTTTTTTTTTGCCAGTCCTAGGCCGTGAACTCAGGGCCTGAGCACTGTCCCTGGCTTCTTTTTTGCTCAAGGCTAGCACTCTGCCACTTGGACCACAGCGCCACTTCTGGCCATTTTCTGTATATGTGGTGCTGAGGAATCGAACCCAGGGCCTCATGTATGCGAGGCAAGCACTCTTGCCACTAGGCCATATCCCCAGCCCGAGAAGCCACATTTTGAAGGATACAATCTTGGAGTCTTTATTAGAGCATTAGCAGTCTGTAAACTGCCAGCGGTTCCAAAGGCCTGCAACCCACAAATACACTTAACACAGTAAGTACACAGTCCAGAGAGGAAAGAAAGAAAGAAAAAACAAACAAAAACAATACCAACAATCCAATTTACCTCCAATAGAGACCTGAATTGGCATGTCATGGTGACCAGATACAAGCTAGGAGACAGAACACAGGCAGCAAAAATAGAAACACTTGGCATGATGTAATGGTGCCTTAGCTGGCCTGTGACTAATCAGGGTCAAATCAGGGGACAGGGTGACAGGAAGTTCTCAGTCCCAGGGCTGGACTAACAGGTTCAGTCACTTCTAGGCCAAGTGTCCACCCCTGTCTCCAGTGATTCAGGAACACCCATTACATTGGGTGAGACTTCCCTTCCTTCACCATGAAGACAAGATATCAGATCCTACAATCTTTCATGTGGTCAAGATGATGCTGGCCAAACTTGACCTCCTTATTTCTGTATCTAGTGGTGTCTTGTATTTATTTGGGTAGCATATGCATTGGGGAAATAGATGCACATGTACATATGCACACACAGCAGTACACATTTGTATATCATTGCCAAATGTTCCCAGACTTTAAAAATTTCCTTATGGTTTCATCTTCAGTTTAAGAAGAATGATTTAGACTGATCATTTCATTTTATAGATGGCCTTTGCCTCATTTGCCTCAACATTGAGTAACCTAAGGCCACATCTGATGTGTTGGGAGGTCTGAAGTCAAGACTGAAGAGAATCTAGGACTCTGAATGTAAATTTCAGGCCTATTGCATTGAAGGATTGAGCAAGTAAACTTAAGTTTCTGGCCCCGAGGTTCCTTCTATATAAATACTACAACCCTAGCTGACATGTATTGAGTATTTATGTTTTTGGTAGGCTCTCTACATGAATTTTTTTCAGTTCCTAGTAACAATACTTTTTTGGGGATGCACTCTTTTATAGGATCAAAATGGAAACCTGCCCTAGACATACAGCAGAAGGGGTCTAGGGATCAGCATCACCACCCAAACCCAAGTCCTTCACTCAATTCTGAATGTGGTACCTGGCAGGGATGAGACAGCTTCCTCTGTCATATATTTTTAAAGGGAGCAGTATAGTATAGAACCCAGATTTTTTTTTATCAGTGTAGTATACATTTGGATAGTTTTACCATTCTGGAGAAAAAGAATGGAGTAAGAATGAGAATGGCTATGAAGAAGAGCATAGCTTTATATATGAAAAGATTTTGAACTCTAATATTGAATATATGTGTAAGGCACTTTACAAAATGGCTTAAAAATATAATAATGGCCTAGACATTTCAATAGTTTCTTCCTTTTAAAGTATTCAAATAAGGAACAATGAGCTAACTTTTAGTAGAGTAATTTGTGTTTCTTTTTTTTCTTCAGATGACCTTTCTGAAATGATTATCAAAATGCCTTAATGTCTAAAGATAAATAATTACCCTGCCACAGTAATTTCAGGTCTGGGCTGCTTCCTGACTGTAGCCCCAAATAAAGGTCTTCAAAATACTTTCAAATATGCTAATTGGCTGAGTGAGTTTGTGTGTGTTAAATGAGGGGCAATATGTTTCAGAGACAGCAAGCAACATGGATCCCAGCTAAATGAGATTTTAGTAGAGTGAAAGGCAGTGCCATTTATCTCTCTTCTACCTCAGAGCTGCTCTTTGTGTTAGTGTACAATTCTCTGAAGTTTAACTTCTAAACGGCTACCACTTTTTTGTTACTTAATAAAAATAGTTTTTGATATAGCCTTTCTCCAAAAGGTGTGTGAAAACCATCTGGCTTTTTTTTTTTTTTTTCCATCTACAGTTGAAGCATCAACTGCAGCTTCGTTTTTCTCCCCAACATTGACACCACTTTTAACTGTGATTTTCAAGCAAGTAGCACTGGTTGATTGCTTATCAGGCTACATCAAGTCCTGCTCTGTGACAGAAACCTGAGTTGGGCTTGGGAAACAAACTGCATAATCCCACTGACCTAGCAAATCATACTCAGGTGTAGGGTTTATGGACAATCAACCACAGTGAGCCAGCCTTACATGTGAGGCTTTTTGTCTCATTAGCACCAACATTTAAAAACTGCACCACCTTCAGTTGAAATGTCAAGCTTAAGACCCTGTGTGTTCAGACATCTGAATAAGTCACAATAGTGTACAAACAAGAGGATTAGCATTTGTGAGGCCCTGCTGTGCAAACGTACCCACCAGGCCTCCTCAAGGAACACATGAAAGGTCACCAGAGCCTTGAGGGGGAAAGGTAAGACAGACAAAGAAAAAGCAGATGGAACATTTCCTTTCACTAAGCATTTAAATTCATGAATGCATACTTTCATTAAAGAAGTATTTAGGAAATATCAACTACCATCAAGGCACTATGCTAGGTATAGATTGGTAAATAAGAACAGCTGTGTTTCAATGACCATGAGCTTAAAAAATCAAAACACAAACAAAAAAACTGCAGGTCATGCCGGACACCTGGAAACCTAGATCCTCAGTAAGCTGAGTACTGAGGATCTTGTGAATGCCAGCTTCGAGAGATAAATCCAACAATCTTATTTCCAGTTAACCAGAAAAAGAAAAATGCATAAATTGACATGTGGCTTAAGTGGTATAGCACCAGCCTTAACAGAAAAATCCAAGAAAGAGCACAATCACCTAATTTCAAGTCCCAGAACTTGTACCTAAATGAATCTGTCCCTGCCATCCCAGGGCTGCTTTGTGTGAGATAGTCATGGGCAAGAGAAGAAGGCTTATAACGAGGTTTATTAGTGGAGTCATATCTCCCTCTGGAGAGAGAGCAATATGGTGTCTGCACCTTAATCTAGGTGGTATCTTATATAACTTTGGGGCAAGAGAGGAAGTAGGTCTGAGTGGTGAGTGGGAGTAGCCAATTATAGCTCTAGGGCAGGGAGTTCAGGTACAGGTGGAGTTGGGGACTAGTGGGAAGGGAAGAGGACCTGAGATGGGAGAAATATTAACAGTACCAACCATCATCATCATCATCATCATCATCATCATCATCATCATCATTATCATCATCATTTGTGAGCCAAACAAAAGCATCAGTTACAGACTGATTTCAGGCTCCTTGGATTTAGAAGATTGTCTCATGTACCTTTACATTCCCTGGTGTACTAGCAGTGTTGCTAATACCTATTGTCAACACAATTGTGTTCCATACTGTGTTTATGGGAAGCCTTTAAATACTTGTACAGGTTGGTATTGAAGTAATAGAAGGGATCACCATGATTGAAAGTACGCTATGAACCAAGGACCAATTCCTTAAAATAAACTCAAAGGGTGCTTCATAACACCATATAAAATCTTCACTTAGCGTAAGAAGCTGTTTGGATGAGCAGATGTGGTCTTAAACAAGCTGTGGCAATCTCTGAGGGCTCTTTCAAATGCCTAATTATGTGGGGGGAGGAAATCCGCAGCATCAGAAAAAAAGTCTTTCAGAGTTGTTTTTGGATTGCCACACTGTGTTGAAAGTCAGGGTTTTCAAGCTTTGGGAAGTACCAGAAGCACCGGAAGGTTTGTTATAACACAACATATCCACAGTTCCACAGATAGCAGACGGTCTGTGTAGCTGAGAGCAAAGAGCCTACAGCCCACCCAGATTCTTCTGACCCCAGAGCTTTATCCACGTGGTAGGTTCTAGCCTTACTACTTTACCTGGTTTTTATTTCTCTCCCCAGATACTCTGAAATGTTTGCTGAGGGCTTATCCTTTACAGGTATGAATCATGTTAGTAATAACATTTAATTTTACAAACAGTCTGGGGCAGTGGCTATCACAGAAACCAATTATATAGATAAGGACATTAAGTATTAGAGAAATTTTCAGGTCTTTCTTGCAGAGTAATGACCAACAGAAAATATGACAAAATGAACTCCAAATTAATTTTGCCTCAGTGGTAGTCTTTTGTTTCTGTGCAGCATCTTCTTTCTATTATTTGATCAAATTAGTCCTTCTCTATGTACTTATTTCTTATTGTTTCTACAAAATTAGGATCCATGAATCAAATTTAATATGTAAATGAATTACCCACCAACGTAAAGATTTATACAACTGAATTACAATTTTTATATAAAGGTAGGAAGAAATCCACTGCTGCTAATGGTTATGTTGTGGTTGATTTATATCTACACCACAGTTTCAGTTAATGTGAAATAAAATATATCCTTGAGTATTATTTTTTCCATTCTTGAAATGAAATGAACATGAATAAATTATTATGAATGCTGTACTTTCTAACAATAGCTTTTTTGCAGTAAAACTGATTTTCACTATCTGATAAAGAAATAATTTTCTTGAGATAACTACCAATCAATTGAATTAAAATTTCCCCAAAAAATTAAAGGGTGATCCACTGAGACATAGGTGAATTGATTTAAGGTAGAGGTCATTCACAGTATCCATTGGTGAGATTAAAGTATGTGCTAAAAATCTTTAAGTCATTTATATCCCTCTAGCCTGGCTGAAGAGAATGAGTTACATACTTAAAATTTACATGCCTTCTAAGGAAAAATACACAGATACTAGGTGAGGATAAGACTGACTTAAAACGGGAAGTTCTATTTAACAAAAAAAAAAAAAGGAAGAAGAAGAAAAACAGGAAAACTATGTCAGTATTTGACTTAGAGTACTCAGAGATGGTGGTCAATTCATGGGACTAGAGAATTCCAATCAGCACACTGTCTGTATAGAATTAACTGGATTACAATTCTTTAAACTTTGTGCTTTGAGGAAGTCTGGTGTCTTATCATAGTCACTATCAACTGATCTCATACAGGAGAGCATTATTCCCCAATATTATCCTAAGATATTTATGCATCTGTTTTACAAGGCTAGCAGGGAGGAACTATCTGCCTTTTCAATGTTTGATTTCTTGGCGAAAACTCACCTAGTTTTCTAAGGGTATCCACTATGAGAATGCTGTTCTCCAATCAGGGTTAGCTTTCTTTTGCTATCTCACCTATTTTCTTAGTACATGTTCACCAACCCAAAATGACATGCAATACAATCTAATTTAAATACACCTGTCCATGAGTCCTCTGTCTATCTTTCAGGTAATGACAAAGTAAAGCCTTAAGCATCCATAGCGTCCTGGTAAAGACCTATGTATGGGAATTCTTGGTACGCTGCTTAAACCATCTCCTTACATGGCTCATGAAAATCAATGGGGGATTTTTTCCTTTCTCACTTCCATTGTGCAAATATTCCTCCACTGAAGGAAAATAGCTGAGAGGAGACAGAAGAACTGCAAAGAAATTAAAGGACCTTTAATGGATTAAAAAACAAAAGGCCATTCTTCTCTCCAGGGTGCACATTTATTTAGCCACATTTGTTTAAAAGTATTGTCAAGCCTCCAAATTCAATCAACCAGAAGGACTTTAAGACAGCTTTTTTTTTTCTTTCTTTCCAGTCCACTAGAGAGATATGCTGTTACATGATTATTTTAATGACCACTATCTATTTGGTATTTGCAACATAAAACTAATACACAAGTATGAGATATGAATGTTTCAAGTCAAATATCTCCAGAGGATTTTGAAAGGCATTTTGTCTACATTATGAAAATCTAACTAAATACTTCAACAGACACAAGAGTTATTATTCTTGGGCAAGATTCATAAGAATAGGTAAAGTTAAAAAGAATGATTTTCTGAAATGTTCTTGACAGGAATTAATTTCACAGGGGATACAATTATTTTCTAAATCCCAAGAAAACATTAAAAACAAACACATAACAAGATGCCTTTTTTAAAAAAGAAGTTCTTTCAGTGGAGTTTATAATGACCTGAACTATGAAGAAAACACAATTAGATGTTTCTTCAGTTTCTTTAAGCAAGGTACGTTAATTGTGATTTCTGTAAATCATAAATAATTTGCAGTTATTTCCTAGACTTCAAAAGAATCAGAGAAATAGTCATAAAGATATGTATAAGCATATCAGCAGAATTTATTGATGATGAATTATGTTTGTTGGAGACTAATGATAATACTTGTGCTTCTTTTTGTCTTATTGGTTATTATAGATGCAGATCAAATTTTAGGGGCTTGATCATTGACAGCATTATATTTCCCTGTTGGCAAACATTCAATTTTCCAATGGTCACTTGATGGGTTAGCCCATCAAGTGGGTTTCTGCCTGCACTTTTGCCTAGATTGTCTTTATATTAAAAATATAATCATTGAAGAAAGAAACAGCTTATCATCGTAAGGGGAAAGCTTATTATCTTACAAAAATTGTAGCTCCAAAATTCTCAGGACACTATGCAGGAATTAAATGTTCTACAATGCCCTAAGATCCACATCTCACAGACACAACTCTGTTTTAGGTTTTCCTCTTTACATTGATGTTTATTTGTTTACAGGCTATCGTACTTATAATGAAATATTTCTTAGCATTCAGTGTTGAAGCAATTAATCACAACTCAAAGAATTTAGATGAAATAAGTTTTTGTTTTGTTTTGAAAAGCAAATGGATTCATTGAAATTATGTTCTTCAAGGTTAAAGGGCTGAAATTATTATTTCTGTAACAGAATTATGGGGAGCTGAGCTTATTTCAGTTACTCAGGAGGCTGAGACTGGGAAAACTGCTATTCAATATCAGCTGGATAAAAAACTACATGAAATCCTTTCTCCACAGGAAAGGCTGGGCAAATGGTATGGCTCTGTCACTAGAGCTTCTTGGGGTAGGTCTGAGCAGAAGTATCAGTATCATGGTCCAGACTGGTCTGGGAATACAGCAAAAGTGCACCTCAAAAGTAACCAGAGAGCATGACTAGAGTTATGAATCAAGCCACAGAGCATATTATGCCAGCCCGAGGCCTCAAGTTCAAGCCCCAATAAATTCCCCTACCTTCCACAAATGATGTGGAATTAACAAGAAACATCTCTACAAGGTGAGAATTCTTACTGCTACTACTGTAGTACTGTACATTTAAAATATTCTCATAAACATTTTCGAGGACAATTGTGTTGTTAAAAGTAAACCAGAAACAAAATGAAAATCAGGTTAACTATTAATGTTTTTTTTATTTGGGTGATAGAAGAAAAGAAATATCATGCAGACAGTTAACTCTCAAGGATAAAAGGAAAATTTAATTTTAAAGGACCTTGATGTGAAGCTCTGATTAGCTTGGAGGTTTAATTAGAAATATAATTACCATATATAGCTATGGATGACTTATAGCCTAGAAGTTCAATACTAATAAATCATCATTAAAATTATCCTAGTTTAATTATTTATCTAATTAAAAGGTAGTTATTCCTTAGATTTGAATTTTCTAAAGTACAATGCATTATATTATATATCATTCTGTCCATCACACTCTAACACAGTAACTTTTTTAGGAAATCAAAGTAGGTAAGTTGATTTGCAATTACTAGGTGACAATTTAATTTGAAATTGAAAGACTATTAACTAAATTCAACATTCAATAGCTTAATAAACAGTTCCTAAGCCTTGGCTCCATACTAAACATTGAGACAATTAACTAACACATTTACAAACTCTTTTAAGTCCAAAATAACTTACTAGAAACTCTACCAATCTCCGTGCTTCCAAGTACAGTGACAGTGTTATTAAATTTTCAAAAAAAAGTAGATATATATAATATTACCGATAGATTAATACTTTTTTTTCTTTCTGTGCAAGTAATCAGGGCTTAAACTCAGGGCCTTGTACTGTGGCCTGTTTTTCAGTCAAATTTGATGTTCTATAACTTGAGCCATGACTCTAAAAGCCATCCAGGTTTTTTGGCTGACTAGCTGAAGACAGAGACAAACTTTTTAACCTCAGCTGGCTTTCATTTACAGATCAGCCTCATAAGTAGCCGAGAATTACACACAGACAACTAGCAGTTAGTAATATTTTCCACTTAGAAAAATATATGCTGACATGTCAAATAGGTAAGAAATTTGGATAGCATAACTCAGAAATAATACATGTATTCATTAATCTACATTTCCTAAATCACCAAATTTCCTAGCATACTGTCTCCATTTACACTGAATCTAAGTAGCCACAGGCTTAATCTCTTAACTTTTACTTATCCAAGCTTCAAATTACAGAGTGTGTTCTGACTTAACATTCTACCGCAGCTTCCATGTTGAGTACAATTCAGCCAGTCAGTAGGTCTGATTTTGAAACCAGACATTCACATTGGCTTCTTATATAGTTATAATTATGGCTCTGAGTTTACACCTCGCTGTTTCTTTTCATGTATCTTCTGGTATAGGTTCTCATTTCTTGCTCCAGAGAAAAAGTTCCTCTCGATATGTAATCTGTCTTTTGCTTGTTAGCTCAATTTTCTTTCCAGATTTTCCTGATCTTAATTCTACTTCACTCATCCTCTGACTACCACAGACAAGTTCCTGAGTACCCCCTTCACCCACCCACCCCCACATTCTGCTCAGAGCCATGTGAGATTTCTACTTGACATATATCATTAATCATCAACAACCCAAACTCCATGTGGGTTAGACCTAAGTCTTGGAATCCCTTTGGCTTGCTTCTCATCCTAATACATTGCTGCGCTGTCATTTTAAAAAGAAATCTAGTGCTGGGAATGTGGCTTAGTGGTAGAGTGCTTGCCTCGCATGCATGAAGCCCGGGGTTTGATTCCTCAGTACCACATATACAGAAAAAGCCAGAAGTGGCACTCTGGCTCAAGTGGTAGAATGCTAGCATTGAGCAAAAAGAAGCCAGGGAGAGTGCTTAGGCATTGAGTTCAAGCCCCAGGACTGGAAAAAAAAAAAAAAAAAAGGAAAAAGAAAAGAAATCTTCTTTGTTAAAATAATATAAGTGAAAATTTTTGATACAGGATGGGATTTTTTTTTAAGAATATTCTGATCATATATGTACTGAGAATATAGTAACATTTATAGATTGTCATTTTTTTAATTTTTAGAGAATTTAACATTTTTTAGTAGCAGGATACATTTCAATAAACAATTATTCAGATGCAGTAATGATTAATTATTTCAAAACAATGAAATAGAGTTCTATTAAATTATCATATGTATGCATATATGTATATACCTACACATACATATATATTAATTCTAAACAGTAATGAACATGCATTAGCTATTACCATAATATAGTTATCATTTTATGATTTAAAATACTTTCCTCTTGTATGCTTGAACTTTTACAAAGCAAAAAAGGTTTGCAAGCTTTAGCTTGACCTCTAATCAACTGAATATGATTTATCATTTGAAATATGAATTTATTTTAATTTATTCATTTAAACTTACTGAGGGAGGTTTCCTAAGGTAAAAACTGAGGTGAATAAAGTTTTAAAATATTGTAATCTCTTTTCAAGTAGAATTTTTGTAAATATGCATAATCAATTGTACTGACTAAATGAAATAATGGTCATTAATTTAGTCTAAGAGAACTATATCAACATATATCACATGAATCTAGATATGTTTAAGGACATTTATATCATGATATTTTTTCTAATTTTATACTCATTTTTTTTATTTATTGCTAGAGAGGTTTTTGATTTATTTTAGGGATCATGTTGTGGAGTTTCAAAACTTTCAGGACTAATATTATAGAAAGATCTCCAAGAAGTATTTGCCCAGTTTAAATGAAGATGCTATGCTGTATTCATTCATTCACTCACTGGTCTAAATACATTAAAGATTCACTATAGTTCACATGCTAAGACTGACTAAAGTTTTTAGCTCCTTGGTGTACAATATTCTTCAGTGAGACATCCATTTTCACTTGAAATGAAATAAGGTAAGACATGTTTAATTCTATATTATGTCATGAGAATTTGAAAAATTCATAAGAAATTGTTTCTTGTAACAAGTCCAACTACTCAAAAACAACTATTCTTAGCATTGTCAAATATAACCCTCCATTTTTTCTCTTCCCTATGTGGGTCATGTTATCTTATGTATTTTAACCTTTTGTTTTTGTCTTTATATTGCCAGACTTTTTCAGATTCACTGCCTTCAAGGAACTTGTCACACAGAAGATGAACTTAAATATAATGTGTAATAGATAAGCCCGTGCCCAGTATAATGTATCATACATACATACATACATTCATTCATTCATACATACATACATACATACATACATACATATATATGCTGATTCATCAAATAGTTGAATTGCTAGAGATGGTTAATAGAAAGGAGAACCATTTTTTAAGATACATTAGTCTATTAGTAATGTTTTCTATTGATTGACTAAAATTGCAAAACATCCAAGTTCATTATAAATGAATTTGTTTCAGATCTGGTAATTGGGCCAACAGAGTTCATAGGTTGTGGCTCGCTTCTGAACTGGAGTCGAGTGGTTTAAACTCTGAATTACCCTAAGCTCTACATGAAGAAATTACACTAATGTTCAATATAATAGCAGGACTCCAGAATATTTCTGGTACTATATATACAAATTGGTTAATATACTGCAAAAGACTGAATAATTTTTCAAAATACTCAGACTGCAACTGTTAGATCATTATTCATTATTTCAGAAATCCCATATTGTACCTGGCAACAAATGCCTCATATATATATTTTTTTCTATAGTCACAGCCAAGGACTGGTCAAATGGTGTTCTACAAAAAGCTGAGCCAACTGCCTCCAAAGAGGGAGAAACTTCAGAGCCCACCCAAAATAGATTCTCTTGTCATCACTGTGCAAACATTTAAATTAAATAGCACTAAGCTGCACCTAATTATTTCATATATATGTAAACATGAATCAAAAAGATCACAGTATATATCTGAAACATAAATTTTAAAGAAGAATCCTTATTTGTTCATAAACCCTGCATAAACACTGAGGTAAAGTTTATGTATTTTCTCTAATAATGAGATAGTACACGTGAAGCCATGACATATTTAAATGTATTGGAGTGCCTCAGTAAATGTTAACAATTAGTACTATTATTATTCTTACTGAATAACCAAATCCTAATGCTAAAAGCCAATGATTTTTTAATGTTTTGCAACTTTGCTCCCAGAAAACAAAATAGGGTTCCAGTTTCATGTCTAATGATTACATTAGTACTTAAAAGCTGAATCTCTTTAATTGCAATTTTATTCCTTTTTCCAGTCATATTCTCCTCATGAGATTTTGGTTGAAAAAAGCAGGGACCAACAGAATCAACAGCTTACTATACCCAAGCAGGCATAATCTTAAATAACACCCTCCCCCCGCCAAATTAAACCTGTTGAAACGTGCACATATGTCCTCACCTCATCAAATGTGAAACCCAGCCCAGAAGAGAAGTTGTAAAGAGGTTATTTTTTTCTCACTCTTGAAAATATGTCAAGGGACATTTTTTTGTTTGGTTTCATAGAACATTTCTGAAACTCAGTGAGACTATTATCATAACGAAAAATTCTACTCAGGAAGTCACAAAAAATTCTGTGGTCTGATGCTAGAGACTTTATCAAATATTTTAAAACCTGATGTTTCACAAATAAAATGCAATTAATTCCAAAAAAATCTTTTAAAACACGTTCTATGTATCAAGTACTGTTCTGTATACTCAGATACAAAAGAGAATAAAGCCCAGAGCTTGATGGAAGATGAAGATATTAGCCTATTTTGGAGAGGAGATTAAACACACACACACACACACACACACACACACACACACACACACACACACACCCCTACGTATGAAGCTTAAGCCTGAGTTTTGCTCATAAAGTCTCCATTTCTCTCTTCTTGTCACTTATTATATTAGGCATCTAAAATTGTAATTCAGAAAGAAAGACAAATAACATATACCCTTAAAGTGCCATCATCTACATTATCTAATGTTCTACTTCATCCTCTCACATAATATGGTACAAGAGAAATTATTTACTCCAAGATACTGATATCGGGAAGCACATATAGGAGACCAATTCTAAACAAGGAAATGTCATTCTTTTATTTTCCAAAGCAAATTTATTTCTAATTAAAATCTAGTATATTTGATAGTAAATTTTCCTCCTATTCTCTTGCCACATGTCTGTTTCAGTAATTCATGTACTCAATTTGTATTGAAGTGCTCAGATTTCATTTGAGTTTTTAATTTACCCTTTTACCCCATTAGAACTCCATACACTGCTCCAATGACGGCCTTAATATAAACCACAGTTTCCTGTCTGTTTCTCTCTACAGAATATTTTTAAAATTGGACCAAAGTTCCGATGTGGACATCTCAAGATATTCTCCTATACTGCACTCAGTACACAACGGAGCAGGCAGTGGTGGAGAAGAAATGATTGCAGGGGAGTAGCTGCAGGGAACAGGGAATGCTAATGGCTCAACATTTCTCTCTGCCTGTTCAAATGCTCAGATCCGATTCGCCCGTCCCCCACCACCTGTACTGGACCACTGCCCCCCAGTGTTTCCATTTTAACTCTACACTCTGTTCCTCTTGGACAGCTTGGGAACCAATTATATATTTCTACTGGTTATTTGAGTCTATATTGATTATTTGAGTCTATATTCTGCTTCCTACTTACTCTGTTACAATCGTGAAAACAATGTTATATAACTCATGCATTGATGGCATTTCAAGGGTAATGAACACGAGATTTCTAGTAAATAACACATTGTTGACACACACATTTTGATACTCAAAATTATTGCAGGGGTTAGCCACAAACCAGAGGAACCCTGCAAAACCATGTCTTGTGAGAAGAGAACAACAAAAAGGATAAAAAAAATGGAGAATTATTTTTCTTGGCATCAACATTTCTGTTAGAGCATTCAGTTGGATATTGGCATTCCATAAATGTTAATTGATTTTGATCAACATATTTACTTCCAAGGATTCCTTTCTAACCAGATACCACTACCTGTAATGTTGAATTCCAAAAGGATTGTAAATTTTTGTTTCCCAGGTTTCCCTGCTCTATCTATTCCTGTGGATTCAGTCATTTGAGTTAGGAGGCAGGTGACTGAGAAAAGGAACAGATACTTCTAAATACATCTCAGCAAAGTAGTTCAATAAGTGCCTAAAAGCATGGGTAATTACAAAGTTCTTGCCAACAAGAATTTAAAATAGGGGGAAACACTCCAACTCTTGGTTTCATTCAGTTCCACATTACCTGAGACTACTTTTAGTTCTTTAACATTTTCATCAGTGCTAGACCAGAAAAGAACTTCCATAGGACTGAGGCCAATTTTATTTCTTCTGTGAGTTCAGGCCATTGTAAAGTGGCTTGAAATGTCCTCTAGTGTTTTATGGGTTTGGTGATTTGTCAGGCAGTTCCTTTGATCAAGGTCTAAGGCCCACCAGAAGCCCCTAGCTCATGGTTATAAGCACAACTACTTTCTGAATCCCTGATGAAAGTCATTGGGAGGTTTTGTGCTTCAGCTAACAATTCTCCTGTATTAAGAAAGACTTTAACAGCAGTAAGAAGACATTCTTTTTATGAAAGAGAATAGGGTTGTTGGCTTTTTTTTTTGAGAAATAATATTGTTACTTTTAATGTCAACTTAGTTAGACTATGGTGTCCAGTGGTTTGGTGAAATACCAGTCCAGCTCTGTTTTTAAGGGTATGTTATAGGAGTGGAGCGTGGTTGACCTTTGAAATCAGCTGACTAATGCAATATATATGACCCTTGTTAATGGGAGTGGGATTCAACCAATATGTCAAAGGTTTTGAGATCAAAGTTTGGGGTTTGTCCAAAATGAAGGACTTCTACTTTTGGACTGTAGCAAAGACATTTTGACTTTTCTGCTTTTAGGCTCAAGACTGCAATATTCAATTATAAGTGAATCAAGTGAATTATATGTGTACCAAGAAACTTTTGACTTACTAGTCCCCAAAATTACAAAAAGCCCTTCCTCAAAGTGAATTGATAAATACTTCTCCCTACTCTCTATCACTTTATGCATCTATAAATATTTGTCTATCAGAACACACACACACTTTCAGATTCACTGTAGAACCTGAGCTGATAGAAGCAATGAACCAATGCTAGAAGTGTTTGTAAACCAGCAGGGAAGTTTACTTACTAATTTTAATTTACCAGTTCATTTTTAGATATATTTGATTGTGGCTTTATTTTTTCAACCTTTGTACATGAGGTTTGATATGAGTCTAGAAAGCAAAGTTGTAGAAGATCTGAACTGGTTTTTTCTTCCAAAATGAAGTCTCTCATTGTTCCTCCATAATACTTCAAAGTCCTTTCTTAAAACAGAATATTTGCCCACATAAGCTATCAGAGATCAAACATAGCAATTCAACAAGCAATCCTTCAAAATAAAAATGACAAAGGTCTACGTGACAGGGGGCAGATGGAACCTATCCTGCTTTTTGCCTGTGGTCAGTAATTACTGTCCATCTACTCTTTCACCTGTTTTACTGGTTATTTTGAAGGGCCTGAGTATGCCTGTAGTCATCTTCAGATATAAGTACCTGCTTTCAGAAACGAATACAATCAGCTTGTGTTTGTGCTTGTGCTACAGAAAGCAGCATTAAGAAGATACTCTAAGGCATTCTTTTAAATGGAACTGATCTCTAGCATGCTTTTGGCCATGCAATACAGCCGCCCATTCAAATTGGGCTATGGGAGCAAGAAAAATATGTTTTTTAAACATTAGCTTAAAGATGCCTCCTGTCCCAGGGATTTTTCATGACAACAGGGATATATCCAGACACGTGGAAGACAGTGACATAGTCAAATGCTATTCTTCCCTGTATATTTTGTTCCCAAACGTGGAAACTGCAGGAACATTTGCTTTGCTATTCTTCATCACATGTCCAAAACACACATACAAATACCCAACAGCTAATGGAGGTTGATACTCTTTCTCTTTGAAGGAATCAGTAAAAGATACAAGATTATAAGTAAAATGTTTATTAAAACATTTAAACTTTGTTTCTAATTACTTGGGATAGATATCTAGCTCCAGTCACCCAGTCTCATACAATCTCTTATTTTTCCTTTGGTCAGCTGACACTGGGAATATTGATATTCTGAAAATCTAAGATGATACTACATTTCTAATTGACTAAAGAAAACAAAAAAAAAACAAATAATCTTCAGGATAGGCACTTTAATATATGCTATGCCATATAAACTCACTTGCTCTTTAGGCACAGTATTTTATAGGCTTTCATTGATTTTTTCAGATAAATTGACATTGCTTTTTGTTAATTAAGGGTTTACTAACTACCAGATACAATGCCAATGTAGTTATCTTCTCCTTCCATTTTGTCTCATTTTGTTTGTTAAACTGCAAACAACTCTATCATGCAACAAATGGTCAAACAGTGGGAAATACATTTTAATAATACTGGGAAATTTTCAAATAGAGTAAATTTATTCAGTTATACTGAAAAAAAGTGCTTGCTAAAACAAAAAAGTATTTAAAATAAATATAATGCAAGAATATAATCACAAATTTATAAGGTATAAATTTATGACGGAATAAATTCACCTCTTGCTTATTATGGCAGAGAAGATTGTGTGTATCTATAATTCCACAATACTGAGAATTGAAGATTGCAAAAATTGAAATTCAAGGTCAACATGGGCATAGCGAGACTCTATCCCAAACAACAAGCCAGTTACAGTAGTTTGCTCAAATAATTCCAGCTATGTGGCAGTATAGATAGAAAAATCAAGGTTTGAAACAGCCAGGCAAAATCATGATACCATATTCAAAAAATAGCAAAAGCAAAATTAGGGCTACAGGTTTGACTCAAGTAGCTGAACACTTGCTTTGTAAATTTAAGGCCAAGTTCAAACCCTGGCACTAAAGAATTAAAAAAGAATCAACTAAGCAACTCAGACTTCTATTTGACACAATAAGTGATTTTTTTCCCCCATAGGTCTGACATAAGTTAGCTTCCAAGAGCAGAATAACAAGCCTCTCAACAATGCATTCATCAAAATTTTATTAACTAAACCCTATTTATGTGTCAATAATGATTGTAGCAATCCAAATATTCACAGCCAACACATGTATAATAGTTTCTAAGGTTTTAAAAATTAACTTAAGGATCTGCCTTTTAAATAAGTCTATTTATTATTCCATGTATTCATTGTGTGAGGAAAACAATTTCAATACAACTTCTACTAAAAAGATGCATTTTTTACTTTTGAACATCTCTACTTTGATGCTCTGTCTACTAAATAATTTTTCTTCCTCCCTTCAAAAAGAATGTGTGAGGGCTGGGGATATGGCCTAGTGGCAAGAGTGCCTGCCTCGAATACATGAGGCCCTGGGTTCGATTCCCCAGCACCACATATACAGAAAACAGCCAGAAGTGGCGCTGTGGATTAAGTGGCAGAGTGCTAGCTTTGAGCAAAAAGAAGCCAGGGACAGTGCTCAGGCCCTGAGTCCAAGCCCCACGAGTGGCCAAAAAAAAAAAAAAAAAAAAGAATGTGTGAAATTGCATATTAAAAAAATCCTCTGAATTAATAACAACAAAAATCTAACCATGATGTTAATTCACTGTTATAAGTCTATTTACCTACGATCATCCCTTTCCTCCATTGACTCCTTGTTTCTTCATTGTGTTCTCAGAAAAGAATAAAAACTAAATGAAATGTAATTACTTATTGAGAAAATCAATGTCAGTCATTATACTACAAACTTCAGCTTATCCAAAAACCTGACATTTCCACCCAAAATGTATACCGAAGTATTTTCAAAGCAGGTATTTCCCCATAGCATGTTTATTCATTTTGAAATATATTTAGCATTATTTATTTCCTTAAATCTAGATACTAACTGATACATACTTAGAATGAATTTTCAGTACATTTTTCACAGATTACCCTACACAAAGCAGCAATTCACAGAAAAAAATGAATGCTCATAAAGTAGGTTAGGTTGTGGATTACAAAATTCTAAATGCTTCCATAAAGTATGAAATATTCACATAGTTTCTAGTCTGGGTAGGTTTACATTTTTTATATCACATCTGAAAATTTGCAATCTGGGACTATTAATTCTGAAAAATACATGGAAAGCAACTATGTTAAGAGCACACAGAGCACTAACTAAATACCACATACTGTATCTTAGGTGAGTTGAATTGGTGTTCAGGATGACAACACTGCTCAATCTCTGACTAGACTTTCAAAGAAATTTTCATGAAAATCATTTTCAAATAAGAACAAGCTGGTAAGGACCACCAAGCCTTCCAGTATCTATGTATTTTTAAGGGAAATGAGTTGTCTTTTGGAGAGGATATTTTTTCTACCAGTAAGACATAAAGGTTAAGGTGTTAAGTTGTGGATCTCTTAGGTTATCCCAAATTAAAAAGTTTCTCTTGTAGCAATTAGAAAGGAATAATACTAATGAATGATGCTAATAATTCTATAAATGATACTAAAAATAACTTTCAATTTTGGTCAAGTAACCAAAGATAGTTTCAGAATACTATATATCATATGATACCAAGTAGTTAAAGTGTGTGTGTGTGTGTGTGTGTGTGTGTGTGTGTGTGTGTGTGTGCTTAATGCTATTAGAGCAGTAGGGAATTCTAGGAGGTAACAGTATTGAGTTTTGAGATCATAAGTGAATTCCCTTTTTCTTTCTTTCTTGATACCAATACCAAGCTGTCTTTGTTATTATGGCTCTTTACCAGAGTTTGAAATATGGTACTCTGATCCCACCCACATTGCTTTTTTTTGTCTAAAATTACTTTGGGTACTCTATATCTTTTGTTGTTATGTATAAAGTTTTGGATTATTTTCTCTATCTCAGTAAAGAACATCATTGTGATTTTAATGGGGATTGCACTGAATTTGTATATTATTTTTGGCCATTTTCACAATATCGATTCTATTTATCTATGAACATGGAAGATCTTTCCATTTCCTGGTGTCCTCTTATTTCTTTCTTCATATTTTTATAATTTTGACTATAAAGATCTTTTACATCTTTGGTTCAGTAAATTCCTAGGTTTTTCTTTTTTGCGGCTATTGCAAATGGGGTTGTTTCATGATTTCCCTTTGTGCTACATTACTGGCATCCAGACAGAGTACTGATTTGTGTGAATTACTTTTGTATCCTGCTACTTTGACAAAGTGGTTGATCAGCTCTAGGAGTTTGGGGGTGGAGTTTTGTCCTTGAGGTATAAAATCATGTCATCTGCAGTAGGGATAGTGTAATCAATTCTTTCCTCTTTGAATCCTTTTAATATCCTTTTCTTGTCTTATTGCTTGGGCTAAGAATTCCAGAACTATAATAGTGACAAGATAGTCTCTGTACATAGTTTATCTTTTTCTACACCTCATAATGTATTTCTCCAAGTAATATACTTTGTCTCAATTCTAGTCTTGTTACTATTGTAATCTGTAGTCTACAAATCTCCATTCTAGGAAGATCATTGAACCATTCTTTTTGCCTCATGTATGTATATTAGTGTGACATTCAAATAATTGTAAGGGCGGAGGTCTGTTCCATAAAGTAAGTCCACATTAAGTGATTTGATAAAATAATAGAGATGCATATTTCTTTTACTAGAAACAACAATAACAACAAGTTTTAGCATGCCACTGTTTTCATGTGTAGACTCTAGCAATCTCTGAGTTTATTGTTTAGCATATTGTTTGTTGATGGTTTTTGAGTGCAATGAAACTGTAAAGGACCTAGTCATGCTTAATGGAGAGATCTGAAGGTGATGAAAACAAAATCATATTCGGGAACTATTTACTGTGATATAGACAAGATAAATTCATCTATTTCATAAGATGTGTTTAGATATATAGATATCTATAATTAAACTATATAACTATTTTAATAGAGTTGCCAGAACCATTTGGGTAGATATTTAGAAATGATGGCAGTTTAAGTAGCTCTCAAAAGGACCCCAAATACTTAAAGGTGGGAAAACCTTCCTTGTGTTTCTTTATGTGGAGGAAGGAATATGACTAGAGAGTATGCATTCATATATTGGTCTATAATAAGTGGCATTTTAGCCATTGTAGAATGAGAACCTTACTTTTGTTCCCCCAGATCATACTATCTGTTACAAAAATTGAAGTACTCAACCACGAAAATGTGAAACTATGGCAGTTTGAAATCTCACTGTTTACAGATATACAAAATCCTTTTGTAAGCTTGACTGTTCCATTTTTATTTCTCTAAATTAAGTTACAAAAACAGAGAAACCTATGTGCTTTAATGAGATTGGTAACTGAAGTTTACCAGCTGAGAATATATTTCCTTTTTGAAAATATAATAGTAAGATTTATCTAGACATTGCCAAATATCAGTTTGCATGGGGAACAAAATTTTGTTCTCTGTTCAGTGACTGGGTGGTAAACATATGTTTAATGGTGTTATTTTTCTCTGCTCTAATTCAAACTACTTTATTTATGGATGGAAGGAAAAGAATAATTGTGAAAATAATTCTGAATCTTTTTACAAAGGCAGTTATTTTTGAAAGAGATTTAAGGATATTGCAAGAGGAGAACTTCAGGTTTGTTATCCAATATCACTAAAGAAAGTGGAATTCCCATAAAGCAATACTCTGTAACTATAGCAACCTTGTAAGGTAGCACAAAAGGGCTCATCTTTATGCAACAATTTTACAAAATGTATCACGCTGGATGTGACAGCATGTGCTGTTCTTTCTGGTTGACTGTGACATTCTAATACTTAGACATTTTTTATCTACAAATAGTGACTTGACTCAATATTTATCAATCAGGAAAGTTAGGACTTAGAACATGCATGTTTAAAATTCAAGCGAAATGTTCCAACAGATATATTCACTAACCATAAATTACCATAAACAGAACTACAAACAATGCCAACCTGGTTAATATTATAAATTTAAATATAACTAAAAATATTAACACATATTTGAATGCTTATTTTAACAAGTATTTATACCTGAGGAAGGAAATCTAATCAAAGCCTATGATAACCCAAAAAAGCCATATTAAATCAAATCCCTCAGGTCAAAGAGCATACAAACTTCTGACAAAACAGAATGAAAATATGAAATTGAATTTTTCCCAGGAGATTTGAGAAACCAAGTAGTGAGTATGATTACCAATTCCCATAATGCTTTCAGTGTGAAAGAAAATTCCACTGAAATGGGATGCTTGGTGATGAATCTGGGACATGCTCTACATCACAAACTCTTCAGAAGGTGATGGACATTATTTATACTGCAAATGGCTAAACTTTATATTGCAAAATTTTCTTTGCACACTTTTTACTTGTATTATTTGGTTTAGATGAGAAAGACAAGAGTTTAAAGTGGAATATAGGTAATTCTTTCCTTAAAGAATTCTTTGAGAGGAAAAAAGAACCACAAAACAAATTATCTGTAAGAATTCAACTCATAGATTAAATATAAAGAACTCTGTAATATAAAGTGAAGTAAGCTTTCAGGATTTGGGGGGGTTGAAGGGGTTAACTAACAAACATCTTTTCTGATCATTTCACAGATGAGAAAATCCATTTTTATGCTTCTTTGTAAGTTACATAATAGAGAATAAAATAAGCATACAGTGATGGCTTAATACAAAATTACATGTAAAGGTGCCCACCAAATACTACTACAAATAGCAAGATAAATTGTACTAAGAATATTGTGAGGATACAAGAAATAAAGACAATAAAAAGGATGGGGGTGATAGAAAAAGTTATGAAACAAAATGTACTTAGTATTCTTGAATATGTGTTATCATATTGTCGTTTCATGGGTTATCTGTTGGGATAACAATAAAATGATGGCTTGCTTAACAATTCTAGAATAATCTAAAGTTCAAATATTGTTTTTATAAAATAAGTATTCCTAATTAAAATACTGTATTGTGGCATACATAATTAACTAGACAAGAAATGCATAAAACAAAAACCTCCTAAGATTTCAAAACAGAAAAAGATTTTAAATGTGACTTTGAAAGCCCAAGGGAAGCTATTTACTGCATGGAAGCAAATTATCTTATTAAAGTCTGTGTTCTATCAATAGTCATTTGGGTGGTTGGGTGGGAGTATTTGTGTGAAGCAGACAATATGTCCACTTAAGAAACAGCAAATGACTGAACAGTCATAAGATGTTTGCTCACACACTGCCTGGCAACTTTTAAGTGTCCTTTGAGGATACTCTTTTAGTTTTAGTCATTTATCTCTAACAATAGCCATCCTTTTCTCTGTAAAGTTTAAGGTGTCAACTATCCAAAGAAATACATTAGACTTACAGTCTCGATCACCAACTCACAAGTACATATTTTTCGAATAGAAAGCTCTTTGGGCCTTGTGTATGTGTGTATTGTTTAAGAAAAGGACTGAGCAACTAATTTAAAAGAATTCTGTTTTCTTAGACAGAAAATGGGGATACTTGTTATGGTAGATAGTAATAATCCCTCCTACATGTTTCTTGTAAAGTTAAGGAAACTAATGAAACTAGTTTCATGAGAATTTATATTTTCACCAACCAAAAAGATATGGCCACTACAAATTTTGGTAGGTTTGAAACAGAATTTTAAGAGTTATCATATCTTTGAAATCCTCTTTTGAGGTATATTGCTGTATAACACTTAATAACCGTTACACACATTTAATTATGCTACTGTGTTTCATTCACTAAATTCATACTTATGGTGAAGGAAAAAGTGAGATTTATTCACTAAGGAGGAGGCACTTAATGTTGAAAACATAGACTGAAAAAACTCTGTTAAGAAGCCTTCAACTCCGAATTCATTAGTCTGATTTCAAAGTTGCAAGACTCATATCAAAGTACAAAATAATTAGCTAACTTTATTTTGCAGAATAAAAAATAGATACAGAGAAAAGGCTCAGCAATTAAAATCAGCAGCACTTTTATTTTTATTTGACAGTAATCATTTTATTGGCCATCATCCTAACATAGACAAATTGTGTGTGTGTGTGTGTGTGTGTGTGTGTGTGTGTGTGTGTGGTATATATTTGTGTATATAGTATATATATATGTATGTGTAGGTGTGGTTGTGGGTGTGAATATATATATATATATATATATATATATATATATATGTATGTATACTGAATTTCTCAAAGCTGGTATTTTGGAAGAGAAAGCTGGAATATTCAGAATACCCTTAACAACTTGTAACATGTGCTACAGGTCAGTGATAGTTTGCCAATTATATTTGAGGCTATGAATTCAATCCTCAGAAAAATCAAAACAACAGCAACAAAAAGGGCAAGAAAAAATGGCACAATTAAACCCAGGGGCACACAAAGAATTTATCTTATTTCTCTGGATCTTACAATTGTTAAAACTTCCTCAATATTTTCTTGAAGTACAGTTTCAAGCAAATTATTTGGAGATCACTCCCAAACATCAAACAGCTAAAAGAAGACTGAATTTAAAACAATAAAAAATGCTTTAGAGATTATAAGAGAAAGAGAATTGGTCCAGGCACAATGCATGGATGCTGGAAAGAAACAAAGTTCATGACATATATTCGGGGTAGGTTAAAATTCAGCATTTCCTCTGATTTTTCCAATGGCAGTTATTCTATACTAGTCAGTTCTAAAGGGAAAGGGAGTGTGGGAGTAGAATGGACTTCTGAAAGATGCACATGGAAAAGAACATTGCCAAATTATCATGTAACTAAGAGTTAACAGAAATCCTGTAATTCATGGTGTCTCTTTTATTCTCCTTCATTATCTCTTTGCATTCTTTTCTCTTACTTCCTTTCTGCATAGTACAGCAATTACAATGCATTATTAGCTCCAGAAAAAAAACAGTAAAATGTTGCTTGCATTTTAGACAAAATTCTGTTTTGACAACAGCAGATTTCCAGTTCCCCTGACAATGTAGTCTTAATAATCACATCAAATCAGAACAATAACACAGGTACTCAATTTGAATTCTGTGGCTTCCCTGTTGTTTGATTTTCATATGATAATTAGCATAAATCACTTCTTAGATGCTGTCTCTGATTAAGAAATGTCTTCTGTTGACCTGATGGATTTCATAACAACCTGCTGTAAGAATCTGCTTTCTTGTCTTATTGTCTTTGTTTTTTTTTTTTTTTATGATTGTCACAACATGAAGAAACTCTGCCATTGTTTGGCAATAGCAGAATATATATTATTGTCATTCATTCTACATTACAAATCAGACTGTTACTGTCCAGAAAGTTAATCTACAACTTGGTGGGATGTGGTATCAGGACGGGAAAACCTGGGAGAAAATGAGGGAGAGGTGACACTTCAAAAAGAAATGTACTCATTGCCTGAGTTATGTAACTGTAACCCCTCTATACACCATGATTCCATAATTTTTAAAGTTAATCTAACCTTAGCACAACATCTGAAGTTTTCATTCAATTTACTCACTACTTTGTTACTTTTTGTACCCTTAGGTACATGTCAGTATCTGCTTCCTAGAGGACCAACTAACATGTTTATAAATATATCTATAAATTCCTGATAATTAAAGTAGATAAATGCATTGTTGGATCTCTATTTAGTTGCTGATAATCTGGCTAATGTAAAAAAAATCACCCAGTTAAGTCTTTCATATTTTAACACTAAAGGACTTTTACCATAAATAAAACTTTTGAACTTGTAGGATTTCTAATGAGAAATTTAGTATGGTTGTCAAATTCACCGGTTCACTTCCCTATAGAGTTGGAATAGGCTTTGGTCTGCTTAATCTAGACTGATTATTTTTATTTATGTGAATGGGGACTTGGACACAGGGTTTCACACTCTATCTCTGATTGGTTGCTTGTGAATGGATGGTGATCTACTACTTCACCACGCCTTCAGTCCAGCTTTTTTATTGGTTAATAGGAGGAAAAGTCTCTCAGACTTTTTGTTCTTGGAAGGCTTTGTGCCACCATCTTTAGATCTCAGCCTTCTGAATACATAAGATTAAAATTATAAGACATCAGCACCCCCTGGATTGTTTTAGTGTTAAAGGACCAAAAGATGTTCCTTAAGAACTATTCAACATTTGAAATGCAGTAATGTTGAAGAAATCTTTACTATGTGCTATTTTTTTTTATTGAATTGGGGGCTTCCACTTTGTCTCTATAGGAAAGTGTTATAATAATAGTGACATAAATATTGGGTCAAGATATAAATTCATAAGCAAAATTACGTGGTGAGTGAAGGTTTCATTTGTGCCCAATGCAGGCCTCAGCATGTTCCAATACCTATTAAAATTCTGGCTCATTTTCAGAGTTCTGGCAATGTTATCACTTTGTTCTTTTTTTTTTTTTCTTTCAGCCACAAGGATTCAGCTGATTGAATGATTATTTCAAGTCTTTGTCCTGTTATTCACTAGGAACTTCTTATTTTCTATGTGCTTTCCATATAAACACAAACATTTAAGTAACATGCTTTGTAACCACAGAATCAGCTGAGAATACTATGGACCTCACTATATAGCTATATAACAAACAGCAATTTCAAAAATAAACCCTCTGAATACCACACACACACACACACACACACACACACACACACACACACACACACACACTCAATTATACTCAGCTCTCAGGCTCCTGAGTAACTAGGATTATGGGCATGAACCACCAGTACCAGCAAAGGAGGATACTTTGTATTCATGAATTCACAAAAAGAGGATATGAATTGAGAAACACTGGTCTACATTTTCTATTACTTAATAGAACTAATTCTTCATCAAATCTTTTGACTGAGTAGAGTGTCCACCACCACAAATACATTGTTACAAAATTAAAGAAAAATATTCATGTACTCTTCCTCTCACTCATCAGCAGCTGCTGTACATATTGTACACAATTCTGTACAGGATCATTTATAAAGTTCTTAAGTTTCTGAAAGTAATCACAGCAAATATAAGCATAAATTACCAGAAATAATTAGCCATTTTGGGTTATGTCACAAACAACAGGAAAGGGGTAAGATAATAGCATCTAATTATCCCCAAATGGCTGAAACAGTTCCCACAGTAGGTTCCCTTTTCTCTCATTGACTGGCAAAGTCATCTACAGCATTGGCCTGTTCTGTCTTACAGAGAAAATTTGAGATAAATTTTTCTCTTTTATAGCTTATGCTCCATAGAGAAACACAAGAATCAACCAGTAAACTTAATAAAGTGATTCAATATATATTAGGAAATAATGTGCAATGATTAACAAATGTGAAAGGGCAAAGTGTGATTGGGAAGAAGGAGACAAAGAGTAAAATGCTGAGTAACCAAAGGAAAGGTTCAAGGGAGGTCCAATCTAACACAAGGAATTAAAATCTAAAACAGATTTAGAATATATGAAAGAGTGAAGCAAACATACTAAAGGATAGACATAACAATGACCATGAGTGGTGCATGTATTCTGTTTGAGGAACAACCAGGTTAGCTAGCCTAAGGAAGAAACACAAGAGCAAGTCTATGAAATCACTTATAATAATACTGTGCCTTGCAAAAAGTACTACCTTGGAGTTATTTGAAAGCAATAGAGAGGCTTTAATTTTCTGAAAGGAAAAGAGGAACATGTTCCCCCTTTTTTTTTCTCTATATTTTTTTTTGGGAAAATCAGGTACCAAGTTTTAAAACAATGGCTGGATATTCAAGCCAGTAATCCTAATTACTTGGAAAGTGGAAAGCAGAGATTGTAGTTGTTGATGACCCCTGGCAAAGACAATCACAAGGCAGTTTTCACCAATGGCTGAAAATGATGGCATGCAGGTCATTTCTAGAAAGCACAGTGGCTGGGTACATTGGCACAAGTCTTTCATCCCCGACAACATAGGAAAACAGACCCATGCCCTCTGGCACATAAAATAAGACTTTTCCTCTACAATTAGCAGGGCTAAAAAAGAGCTGAAAGTGTGGTGCAGTGGTAGAGTGCCTCTCTCACAGACACATAATACCCTGAATTCAATCCCCAGTATTGGCAGAAAACAAATAAAAGCAATGACTTAGTAGTCAAGCTCCCCTGTTTACCAGCTTGTCTCATCTACCAAATAAACACAATTATACCACAATTTCTTCATGACATTCTTTATGAAGATAAATGAGATGTTTCTTCTGACCATCATAAATAATACTGTGATGGCCAAATAAAAACTGCTCAATGAATTACCTCTTCCCATGCTGCCTCTAACACATTTTTTTTTCATTCATTGAGTCACGCTCATATAAGAACCATTCTGAAACCTCTCAGCAAAATCCATCCCCAGATAGTTGAGTCAACCAACCAAGCATCTAGTACTATTTTCAAAGTATTATTTTAACTATCAGGGGGAGGTATAAAGTATAAAATGCAACTGTGGACACTAATATAAACATGATTTCGGTGAATCAATATGCATGCATGTAAAATCGTGACTGTATTCTTATCAATGAAAAGAATAAATTATTCATATGTACAAACTCATGAATGAGTTTTAAATTTTTATGCAGACTAATATAGGTAGATGCACTGCATGATTCCAGGTATCTATTGAAGACTAATCTAAGGTGACAAGAAACAGAACAGAACTTGGTCAAATTTAGTGGAGAACAGTTTGTTTGTATATATTATTTTAATACCTGGAGGGAATAATAGAAATGTTCTTGGTCTTGATTTTATTGTCATTACCAAAGTGCATGCAATCATCAAGCATCATCAAAATGAACTTTCACCTATATTTGGAGGGCAACAATAAAACAAAACCAATTATCATAACAAGTGACAGAAGCAGACTGGAATGACCAATATGCACATAAGGTTTACTATAGTATTCACTTGAATATTTCTGACTAAGTTTAACTCTGATTTGGAGGTCACATAAAAATTTTTAGCTCTCATTTAATTTTGGGGGTCATATTTATCCAATATCGTCACAGTTCTGTTTCTCTTTGGAGGGTTCTTTTTTGTAATAAGAGTTCTCTGGGAGATGGAGAAAAATGGTGGAGGAGCAACAGGGCATTGTCTGAGCTCTCTCCAAGAATCCAGTTCTAATAACCCAGCAAAAGTCCCACAATAGTGTGGAGGTTCCTCAAAAGGCTAAACATAGAACTCCCCTATGACCTAGCAGCCCTGCCATTGAGCATCTATTCAAAAGATTAGAAGCAAGACCACACTAAAGCCACCAGCACAACTATGTTCATCATAGCACAATTTGTCATTGCTAAAATACGGAACCAACCGTGATGCCCCCAGTAGAAGAATGGCTCAAGAAAATGTGGTACATATACACAGTGGAATTCTATGTCTCTATTAGAAAGAATGACATTGCCACATTTGTAACGAAATTGAAGGACTTGGAAAAAATCATACTAAGTGAGCCACACCCAAAGAAACATAGACTCTATGGTTTCCTTCACTGGTAATAATTAATATATGTCTAGGGTAGTACTAGCAGAAGATCACAGTAGCTCAATAGCTATGTACATATAGACACATAAGATGATGCTAAGTGAGATAAACTCAAGTTATGGAAATAAGTGGTTTATCATTGTAATTGTTATTTACAACATACCATGTGAAATTATGCCATTTTGTTTTGTTTGTTCCCAGGGTTTTACCCCTAATGTCACCATTACTGATTTCTGTACCCCTGGGTATTGCGTGTACATTTATTGGAACTAGGAAAAGGAAAGGGAACATCAAAATAGAGAGACAAAAGATAAAAGATGAAGTAATGCAGAAGTGATACTTACAAAACTGTACAGTGTAAACCAACTGTACGACTCATGGGGGGGTGATAAGGAGTGGGAAAGGTGAGGGAGGAGGTAACAAGTTGGATCAGAAATGTACTCACTACTTTATGTATGAAACTGTATCCCATCTGTACATCACTTTGACAATTAAAAAACAAGTTCTCTGTTGTTTGTTTTGTAATACCAGTTTGGTTCCTCTTGGAGTTGGTCCTTTCTGAAATTTTCTTTATTTTTTCCTGTGCTCTTAGCTTTTAATGCAAAGATTTTAATTTGTCTTACTTTTAAATTGCATATAGTTATAGATTCTATCTGGAATCATTTTTCAAATGATATATAAAATAAAATAGTGTTTATATTTTACCTTTTTAATCTTAAATTGACACACTTCTTAAATTTTTTTTTTTTTTTTGGCCAGTCCTGGGCCTTGGACTCAGGGCCTGAGCACTGTCCCTTGCTTCTTCCCGCTCAAGGCTAGCACTCTGCCACTTGAGCCACAGCGCCGCTTCTGGCCGTTTTCTGTATATGTGGTGCTGGGGAATCGAACCTAGGGCCTCGTGTATCCGAGGCAGGCACTCTTGCCACTAGGCTATATCCTCAGCCCAAAATTTTTTATTTTAAAAATATCCTGTATTTGTTTTCCAAATATTACTATGCATTTTTATGAGACAGTAAATAAAATGGATGCATATATTTTCTAGGAGTGAGAAAATTGGCATGGTTATACTGTTATTTTTTAATGATTTATTTTTTCATTTAATATCCTATCAGATTGTTGTTAAATTGTTCTACATCAATTTTGTTCACAAAGATTTACTTTTCATAAAACTACTTAATATGAAATTTCATAAGATTCCACTGGTGCCCCAAAGTTTGGAAAAAATAATTATTAAATTTGTATGAAAATTATTTTAAGGAGTAAACATATTGTTGTTTATTTCTCAGGAAAATCAGATTTCCACAAAGGCTTTCTGTTCAGGATATTAAATGCCTATACACTCATGCTGGGTTTTTAATATAGCACCTATTTTAGAAAGAAAATTCCAGATTTCTATAGACAGATTGGAAGTCACTTCCTAATAGAGCTGATCCATAGAAAACTGATGAAAGATGACTCAAATAGAAAGTGAAGACTTGTGAATGCAGACAAAGCTTTCAAAGGATGATATATTTTCTTAGGATCATTTGCCACAGAACTATTCTATTTGACAGAGATTTGACAGATATTAAATAATTAAAATTATATACTGTCACCAAAATAAATGAACCATATTCTGAAGCAATAGATTGACTTTTTAAACCCATATTTCACATATTTCTGAAGCCTATAGAATTCAAGAATGGGAAGCAAATCTCCACATCAATAATTTGAATTAGTAGCATGCCACTGTAATTTCTGAAGAATGCATTACTGGAACATCAAGGACAGTACCATGGGAAAAGCTTCAGATTAAATTGTCATTCAATGCTCTACAGCATTAAACAGTTTACCAATGACAAAGAAAATAAAGTGGAATAGCTCTTAAGAGGAAGCCCTTCTACCCTATACCTGACTAAACTAGAAATGCTTCTCTATCCCTTCCATTTTAAGGGAGTTATTTTGTGCGGTCTTCTGGTAATATTGTTTATTATTATTTATGCCTTTGTCTTGAACTCATCTCTTATTTCTATGTTTGCTAGCTATTTTCCTATGGTTGTTAATGTGGAATCAAATTAACTGGCACATTTAAACACAAAGTTTATTTACTTATTCAACTACGAACTATTTTCCAGACATTAGGATTGACCTTAAAGAAATTTTGTCCTGAAAATTGGTCATTGGGTGAAATAGCCTTGTATATTAATGTCTTCTGAGTATTACCACACTGTATCTTAGAATGGAACTAAATAACTTAGCTAATTGTATTTGTAAACAATTTGAATTGTAACACAAAAGTCATTTTTCTTTAATATTACTTGCTTGTATACCCCCAAAGATTATTTATTCTTAACTTATCTTGAGTGCAGTAAATTTTGGGGGACATATGAACAAAAAAGAACTGTTTACTAGTGTAGAATGTGCTCTTCCTAAGATTCACTCTTTTTAATACTAAAAAAATTATGTTAACTTGGCACCTGAGCATAGTCCCTGAACTCTTTTTCTCTAAGCTAGTATCCTATCTCTTTGAGCCACTTCTGGTTTTCTGGTGGTTAATCAGAGGTAAGAGTCTCATGTACTTTCCTGTCCAGTCTGGCTTTGATTCTCTTATCTCAGCCTTCTGAGTAGCTAGGATTATACATGTGTGCCACCAGCACCTAGCCTCAAAGAATTTTTTCACTGAGATTTATTTTCCTTCTTGAGATTGATCATATTCACTCTCAATCCTCTAATTTTTCCATATTTTGTATTTTCCCTATAAACTTTTGTATATTTTGCTTACTTTCTTTTTTTAATTTTCTTTCTCTCTGTTTTCTTCTTTTCTTCATGTCTTTCCCAATCAGGATTAGTAGAAAAGAATCCTGATACCCATAAGTTTACGTTGCTCTATAAAGAGATGTCCATGACTCAATAAAATTAACAGAGAAGAAAATACAATGGAATTCTAAATTTTTAGATTTTTTTAAACTTTACAGAAAGTTGGTAGATGATTTCAAAGTTCTTATTGAAAAGAGTGTGTTCTTCCTATATTTTACACAATATATTAAAAAGAATCTTTGGAAAACTAAATGATGGGGTGACACAAGGCCTTACAAAACACTGTTGTATTCTTTTCAGCACCATTTTTCTCTTTGTCTTTTCTCCCTCTGTGCCATTATTAGTCTTAAACTCAAGTACTGTCACCTCTGCTTAGCTATTTCTGCTTGAGGCTTGAGTGGTACCACTTGTGCAACACTTCCATTTCTGGCTTTTTGCTAGTCAATCGAAATTTTTCTTTAAGGGTTGAGTTCTACCATAATCCTCAGATCTCATCTTTCCTGTGTCACTAGGATTACCAACATGAGCCCGCCCCTAACAGCTGTCTTTTTATTATACCCTTTGTCTGGCAGAACGTCATGTCTTGGTATTATAGACACTCTGATATATTAAGTCAAATTTATGAACTATATAGTTTAAGAAGCATCAATGTCAGCTTGCTAAAGAATTTCATCTCTAAATAACCATCTGAATGTTTTTTGTTTTGTTTTTTAGCATAAGAGCAGTGCAGAAATTGCCCTGAGTCACAGAAAATGTAGTATTATTTTATGGACTCCAATATTTTACAAATATGTATTGGCTGAAAGAATAAGACATGTATTAATTATCTAATCATAACCGAGGATTAGCCAATCTAGAATTGTATGCATGTTATGCAAATAAGACTAGGCAATACAAATAAATGAGCTAACCAATCTCCATGGCCACTAACAAGGAAATAAACTATCTGAAACTCAGTTGTCACTTAGATAAGAGACCAGTGAAACAAACCATGCAATATTGGACTTAGAAATTCATGAGAGATCCAAACTGATTAAATCCCCTACCCTCCTCCCACTGCACCACATACAAGGCTCCAATAGAAAAGCTGTATCTGGGAACTTACTTATTAAGGACAGTAGTCCTAAAACCTAAAGTATATATGCAGGATCGATCTGATATTATCCAATTGATGGTTTTGAATGTAATTTACTGTTACATGCATTATAAAAAAATGTAAACTTTTAGACGTAGAGAATATATTTAGAGAAGGGATGGTATTGTAGGTAAGCTAGAGGGCATAAGTGACCACAAAATTAGAAACAAATATGGTTTACTGAGGATAGCATGAACGGACCTATTTACTAGTGTAAGGACTATAGACAAAATTCCAAGATGAATAGCAGTCTTAAACATTATAAAAATAAAAAGGGTAGTTCAGAGTTCATAGGAAAAGCAGATAAGAAACCATTACATACTTCTGAGCAATGGTGTTCTGTGATGTTATATATGCCAGAAAAACTGAGATGCTAAATAGAGAAATCAGGTAAAGTAGCTGGGAGGAATAAAAATGAGAGAATAAGGATTACCTAGGTTAGACTGATGTCATTGGATTCCAAGGAGTAAAGGCATTGCTTCTAAGAGCTATAGTGAATGTACAGAGAACTTCTTCAAATCTCTTCTTAGGAGAGCTGTGAGAGGATCTTCCTGACAACTTGATGGAGAAATGTTATTCTTATGTGTGTCCTCTCATTTCCATTTATAGAATGTGTCACCCTCTGATTTGCAATGTATTAGCTTATTTCTTTCATTAGTCCTTGTTCCACAGAAATACAATGTAATTACAATACCTTTTTCTCGTTACTTCTCAGTGTCGGTGAGTCGTATGAAAAGGTTCAAGTTTTATACTGAGTGAATTGAAGGGATTAATATGAAAAGGTTCAATTTTTATACTGAGTGAATTGAATGAGTTAATTTCCAATACAGAAAACAAGAAGAGGAAACATTAATTATGTTTTCAATGTATTAGTCTAGTATTTTGGAATGAAGGTAATATGTAAAAAACATTTCATTTGGAGACCACAAGTGAATTTTATAACAGCAAAAGGAAGTATGAGGGATACGAAAGGAAGTATCAAGGGATACTAAGAAGAAAATGGAATGTAGAGCAGTAGGAAATGCAAAATAAACAACAAACTAAAGAAACTACTAGTGGTTTACCTATCCTTTAAGGAATATGAATTATACCAATATATTTACTACTTTGTATCCATCATTTTCTTCTTAGGATCCCAATGTGTTTCCAGAAGAATTTCATCTGTTACTGTAACTTGCTTGGGAGATGGAAACTGTAGATACCACAAATTTACACAATCTCCTATGTATTATTATTATTCTCATACATATAAACAATGTTGGTTACTTTAATACTAAAACATAATTTGTTGGGGAGCCACAAATTTCTCCAAAAATCTGTTAGATATTTCAAGGGTCTACCTTATCCTTTACAAGGATTACTTCAGTTAAGAATTAAAATTAATTCTTTGTTAGATCCTAGTGAATTGTTTAGTATCATAGACTAACTCACAAGTACCTAGAAGCATCCTTTTATTAAGACAAGAAAGACAGATAAAATTACTTACTTTGTAGTAACATTCACTTTCATACAAACTTATTTATTTTGCCTCTAACAAACATTAAAATAAAAATAGAAAAATTAAAATTATAGATCACATTTAGAGTTAAATATAAAGTAAGAATAAGCATACATATTTCACACAGTAAAACAAGAGGAAGAAACGAAAAAATGATGAAGTAGACTTATATAGAGATATATTGTCAAAAATTCTTAACTTTCCAGTAATCATTTTAGTTTATATTGGAAAATAGTCCAAGAGTCAAAAACGTTAATATCAGTTGATTTAGGTCTCCTGTTTGATTAGTGTAGCAAAAAAGGTTTACCAAAATTAATGAATCTCCATATTTAAGAAAAAGCATATATTTGTGAATATATTACATTGCCCTTATGAAAACCCATATGCAATGTAGCTTTTTTGTTTTTTTTTTTTTTTTTTTTTTAAATCCGGGCAGGGAATTCCATAAGACTCTTATCTCAAATAAACTACTGCCTCCAAAACATCTAGAAGTCGAGAGGTGGTTCATGTGGTAGACTGCTAGCCTTGAGCAAAAAATGACTAGGGATGGAGCTCAGGCCCTGAGTTTAAGTCTCAGTGCATGCTCTCTCTCTCTCTCTCTCTCTCTCTCTCTCTCTCTCTCTCTCTCTCTCTCTCTCTCTCTCTCCCTTCCCATCTTCCCTTTGCTCTCTCTCTCTCACACACACTCATATATACACAAATTTAAAGTGTTTACTATATTAAGTTATAACCTCAGCCTCAGTCATGACAACTTATATTAGCCCAATGTGAAAACTATAAAGAAAAGAAGGTAAGTAGAATTGAATTACTAATCAAAAACAGGTATTTTATGAATAAAAGACAGGGCTAAGAAGAGTGAAAAATTGCAATGGTGCTACTATAGTTAAGAAAACAAAGATATTTACTCCTAATCAGAACCAATACATTACAGATACAATATTGAAAAAAGTATTTTAGATAGGTATAACACTTAATAAAGACAAACCAAAAGAATAAAACATTAGAATTACTTTATAGTCATTCTAAATTTTGTTATTATTATTTTCTTTAAAAACATGTGCCACCCAGATCACCCAAAACAAAATTTAACTATGTCTCTATTGTTGTTGATCAAAATAATAATTCTTCACTCTAAACAACATGAATTCATTTGTTCAATCTTGATTTCAACTGATATGAATCTGGTTCATATAATGCTCTGAGTAATAGTTGCTTCCATTGAGTTGAT
Source organism: Perognathus longimembris pacificus (assembly GCF_023159225.1). NCBI lineage: Eukaryota > Metazoa > Chordata > Mammalia > Rodentia > Heteromyidae > Perognathus > Perognathus longimembris. Next base: position 42,835,307 of record NC_063168.1, on the reverse strand, counting down.
GGTCTTGGAGAGAATTGTAATTTTTAAGCAATGGTTGTTTAATATTAACTTAACATAGAAATATTTAGTTAAGGTGACTGGTACGTAGGTGTACGGACATGTGTATGGGGTGGGGTGAGGAGAGGAGGAGTGTGAACTTTGCTGCTAATAAGTCACTATATTGTCATCTGTCCTATGGGTCATTGAATCAACATTCTGTAAATAACAATAGGGGATCTTGGCTTACAAATAGCAATGTAAACAAATAGAAATAGGGAAAGGTACATGAGCACATTTTTATTGCTTCCCAGATGAATGTCTCAAGTCCTGCTGTGTGTCTCCTGCTCAGTGGCAAGCCTCACATTTTGTTGTGAAAACATCAAACCTTTTCCTTGCAAAGTGCCCTGAGGCAGTGGGAGCAGTGCTGGCAAAGGCCCCTGATGTTGCTCTTCAGTGGTCTAAAGGGCTCTGAGGTCCTTTTATGGTAAAAGTGAACTTTTATGATTTACTCCTTTGAAATAATGGAATTGGGGATGTTATAATGTAATCCAAAAATTCAAAGGGGGTAAGATCTGAAATTCTGGCTTACAGGCCTTGATTAATACCCTGTAGCAATAGTTTTCAAACATTTTTTTTTAAATGAGAATCTTTTCCTTGTATACAAAATCTTGAGAGAGAACCAAGTATTAAAGCAGATTAAACTCCATGGCACTCTTCAGGGCCTGCGCTCTGAGTCTTGCCCTTATTGCAGTAGACCTGAGATGTCTACCTAGAACTCTCAGCATTCCATAAAGTATCATTTATAGTGTCCATTAGCTTATGTCATCTGTGTAATTTAGAGCAGAAAAATACAATTTGCTTAAAAGTAGCTATTGGATTCAACAAGAATAAGACATATGAAGGGTACCTGAGCCAAAATGCTCGAAATAAATAAAATATAGCTGGTGGTTTTCACTTAGACTTTCCTTCTATCCATACAACTATACCAGGGAATAAATCCAGACCTGAGCAATTTCTAGGCAAGTGCTCTTTCCACTAGAAACATGCATGCCCTTGGCTCTTTTTTGTTTGTAATTTTGACTGATTACCTATATTCCTGGAGCTGGATTTGAATCATGGATCTTCCTCTCTCCATCTTGCAAGAAACTGTGATTTCAGGTGTTTACCCCCACCCCACACCAAGCTCACTTAGGCTTTTTGGCAAGCCCAGTCTTTTTTCTACTTGTTCATGAAATTTAGCAAAAGAAAGCTATCTTGATGTCTTTGTAATGGGGTCCGAGGTGGGGGGATGCCCATTCCCTCCAAGAGTCCACCACTCAGAGACAGTCCCAAGTAAAAAGATGGATTTATTGGGGAAGTTCCAGATGGACTGGTCCCAGGTTTTAGAAAAACATATAACACAAAACAGGACAGCAGCACACAGACTTACTTCCAGAAGATTTCTAAGTACCAGCAAACCAATTCAGCTCCAAAGGAGAGCTGAATTGGGACACCATGGGGAAGAGACACCAGACGCAAACATGGCGTAAAGGCAGCTGAGCTGGCCTGCCCTTAAATAGGGTCAGATCAGGGGGCTGGGTCACAGGAACCTCCCAGTCCCAAGCACTTAACCTATAGGCCATGTGCTCACCCCTGTCTCTTGGGATTCAGGAACTCCTATTACCTGGGGATGGGACTTCCCTTCCTGCAAGAACCCAGGCACACCCATCAAGACACCTGGACATACCTCCCACCCCAGGCATCGCCTGGGAGTGAGTCTATGATTTCAGGTGTATATACACACACCAAGCTCAACTTAGGCTTTTTTGCAGGCCCAGTCTTTTTCTACTTTTTCATGAAATTTAGAGAAAGAAAGCTATCTTCATGACATGTATTAACTTGGTATTATCTGAATTTGCCAGATAAGCCTAAGTTTTGACTTGGGAATATAAAATACATTACTATGGCTCTCTCTTAAGTAGATAATGTGTGGACAGATATTTTTGTGTATGTGAAAGGTAGTAAATTTCCTTTTAGGCAGCAAGGGAGTGATGTGTGGCATGGGCAGCCTTTCATGTTCTAAGATTAAATCTTCCCTTGTTGGTTAATGCTGAACAAAATGCTTCCTTCTCTTAATTTCTTCATGTATAAAGCAATGGGCTTTCACAAAATGATCTGACCTTACTTTTAAAAGGGTTATAATGAATATTTTATGCCTCAATACTTTTTGTGGGTTAGTAAAAAATAAGCGAAAAATTCGCATATTCTCTTTAAATGCTACAGATTACAACTCATTTACCTCACCACTCCATCCAGAGGCTTCTATTCATATTTTTTGTCTGTGTGTTGAGTATGTCTACTGGATGTCTTCTCAGGACTTGATTTAAGATCAATCTTCTCCAGCTTATATGATCAGAAGCATGGTCTACCAGGTTACTTTGAGTCAGGCTCTTACTCATATATATTTCTTTCAAATCCCAGTTTGACTCTTCCACATTCTTCATTATCAGTTTATTACCTACATGAGCTTTGCCCCGTATACCCCATATAAAATATTAGAAATAAAAAGACACAGACAATGCTTTGGTTGAATAAATGATCTAGCTTTTCACACTCCATTTCTCCTTCAAGAGGTCATCATTTCAGTTCAGGCACCATCACCTGTTACTTCAACTGTTTCTACAACCTCCTAACTCATTCCCATCAGGAGCCAATCTTCCTTCAACACTATAATTTATAATTGTCTTTATGGTGTCTTTCTGCAGTATGGCTGATAATGGCACCTCATCACACATGCAAACTGTGAGCTTGGTGACTTATTCTGTATTGATTTCCTATATAAAAGAGTGAGGGAAAAGGAGTGAAACACAGAACAATGTGACCGGAAGAGAATGGTCAGAGAGATGTAATATTGTTGGTGCTGAAGATAGATGAAGGAAGTCACCAAGTAAGGGTGTGGGGGTCCTCAAAAAATATGGAGAAAAAGCAATTATTTTCTAGAGCTTGAAATACAATTTACCCCCTTGGAGAGCCAAGTCAAGTCTCTGCCCTGCAAAATACTGTATACTAATTTAAGTTGTAACCTGCTAAGTTTGGAGTAATTTGTTAAAGAAAAAAATTCCATTACTCATCCACTTCAGTCTGGTAAATAGCTATGATTCAGCGAGTCTCAACTAAAGCAAAATGGTTCTTCTTATAAATCACTTCTATTGTGAGCTATGAATTGTCAATAAGACTTGCATGCAGAAAGGTCTTCACCTATTGAGCTATAACTGTACCTAGGACAGATAGCATGCCTATTTATTTTTGATTCATAGTATCTTATATAGGATGTTTAGTAAAGTTTTCTCATTTTAATGATTGAAAGACCAGGTCACATTCTATACTGTTGCACACAAAATTGAAAGTCTGGCTTATAAAAAAGTTCAGAACTAGTCAAAAAATATAAAACACACACATACACACACACACACACACACACACACACACTGTTCTTGGGCAATAATCTGTGTAAACAGAAGCATATTATACAAAATCAGACTGTTTCCAAATGTGTCCTACTTAGGCATTTAAGATATCAAGATTAATTTGGGACTTGACTTTAAGGTAAGAAACAACATAGTAAGTAGGAATTCAACATGATGATAGATGATTTTAGAGACTGAAGATGTAAAGTTTTGAGAGAAAAATCTGAATTTGATGTGGTGTTGTTGGGTCACACTTACAGAAAGTACTTTGTTTGAAGGATAAAGATGACGAGTTAGACACATAATTTAGCTCTAGTTAAACTCAAAATACAGAGCAAGATCACTGGAGAGGCTTAGCAAAGGTTTTATGATAAAACAATCACAACATTCAGATGGCTAGTGAGAGTTTCAAGGAAAATTTTCATTAAAATAAACAACTTTTTTATTTCTTCCCTTCTCTCTTTAAAAAAATAATCATAAAACCTAACCATTATGATTTATATTTTCCTTTTGAGTACCTCAGCTGGGTTTAGGTCACTGCCAAACCAGAATTAGTGGAAGTTCTTTGGACTGGACATTTGGATTTTGAGACTTAGAAATTTTGATTCAAATCGTGGTATTATTTATGGTCTTATCCATTAAAAATAAATTTCTTTAATGTTCTGAGTACAGTGGGTTTTACAGTTTGATTTAAAGTGAATCAGCACCTGGTCTTAATTCCTAACTTCCAAGCTTTATTCTTTCTTTCATAATTACCTCAGACTCTCATAATATTCGTACAATTTTTTAGTCTTCAAAGCACACCCCAGAATGAAAGTCAGTGACAGGAAGGGATTGTGATTTTTTTCATTGTATTGTCTTTTATAATGAAGAAAAGCAATTAAGCAAGCTGAATTTTTTCTTACCAAGCAGTCTAGAACAAAGGGCTTATCTGATTTTGCTAAAACTTGCTCACTGTAAACAGGATCTTGCTACCCTAATCAAGGAAATTAAAAAATAAATTAGAGGAAAACATCTTGCTTTTGTGATATAGAGCCAAAAAAGATGATGGGATAATTTCTTTGTCAGCATTTTAAAGCTCACCTCACATATTTTTTTCTTTTTTAGTTTTCTTATTCCTTTGTAATTTAGCTAACAAGAAATTGGAAGAGCTTTATCCTAAAACACTTTCACCATTTTCTCTTACTCTAGAAATATTCTTTAATACATGTAGTATACATGCTTGAGTTTGAATTCAAGGTCTCATCTTTGATGGGCAGAATACCTCTGAGCCATGACTCTATTGCCTTTGCTGATTATTTCTAGGATGGCATTTCACTTCTCTACCCAGGCACAGGCCTACATCAAAATCTGCTTACTTTTTGATTTGTCATTATTACTCCGATCACATGTGTTCAAATTTTGCCCGGCTTCCTCTATGTAGATGGTGTTTTGTGGACTTTTCTGCTCAGGCTGGTCTGGAATAGAGATCTTCTGATCTCTGTTTCCCACATAGCTTAGAATGGTAGAGAGGTACCACCATTTCCAGCTATCGGTTGGGAGGAGATGTGCTGGCCTCAAACAATGTTCTTTTCGATCTCAGCCTCCCATGTAATAATGATTGTAAGCATGAGCCACTAGCACCTGGCTAATGTTTTTGTATTTAATCTCCATCATGAACAAAGATGATATTGCTTATACTTTACAGATGGAGACAATGAGGATTAGGGAGATCAAACTGCTTCCCTAAAACTACACACTGTTAATATATAAATCGTGAGGCTAGGGGTTATGTGTGGATCTTTTCCAATCACCATGATAATTTGCCCTATACTTTGCAGAAAATTTTATTATTTCTTATGTTTCCAATACAAAAATAAAAACAAAAAATGCTCTAAGTTCAAATATTTCACATTAAATAGTAGTGACTGACAAAATTAGTAAATGGAATCCGGTTGTCATTTTGTGAGGTAAATATAGGGTATTACATAATTCCTAGGGCAGAAAGCATCACTCTTAAGTACTTTAGCCTAGAACTGCTTTTGTATTCAGTGACTGCATGTGCACTGTTAACATAGCTAATCCAGGACACAAATGATAAGATTCTTTCTGTCAATCACGTCTTAACTTCCTTCTTGGCTTAGAAGCCAGCATTGCCAATGTGCTTCCAACTCAGCAGAGCCCTAACTAAGGATAACTAAAGGCTGCAGGATGCCATCTGATATGGTTTACTCACATTAAAATGAACCTCTCTCTAGGTGTCCTATTTTGCCAAATCCCTTCTTAAAGAGAGAGACATTACTTATAATGATGTGGCATTTCCAAATATTTTATGTTAATTTTTAGCAAGAGAGCACAGCCACAGAGAAATTTATCTTTGACAAGACTACAATGTCTGGTGATCCTCAAATGACATAAAATATGCCAACATCCATGAGTGCTTCCCTAGTTCCTAGAGTGACACTCTCAGGCTATGAGCAATACTCTTCCATATCTTTCCTGCATGGGGAAATAAAGAATGTCTTGCTGTCACCGAGGCTAGGTAATCTCCTTTTCTTGCCCCCATAGGAGCTGAGGTTATCCCCTTCAGCACTCCCCTCCACTTTCTCTGTTTTCACTTCACTTTTACTATTTCTTTCTGAGATTTATTAAATGTATTATCATCTGTCTTCACACAATTTGAATATCTGGATCAAGGGTTTCTATAATGCCTCAAAGAATATTATACCTTCTTTTTCAATAGACTCTCCCAAAGACAAATTGCCCACTACCTAAAATATGACCTTTGCACAAATAAAGTGATCTTGTTTAATTTAAGACTTCCTTAATATCTCCAGAAAAAGAAATTAGAATAATCCTTTGTTGGCTATATTTGTGAGGTGATTTTTATGAGACCTCCATATTTTCTGTTGAGCTTATACTCTGTTTGGTCTCCTTACCAAAATTCCATTTAAATCCAGAATGAATCTAAAGTATATTACAAAACACCTACCGTGTTCAGGCAACTTGTATGATGTTCAAAAGGTGCCATAAATTCAATTGTGGATTTTCTTTTTCTTTTTTTCTTTGAGGTAGTACCTAGTCTGAACTCTATACTATGAAAGTTTTAATGACCTTTCAGTGAGAGCTTTACTAATTTGAAAATATACTGTTTTATTTTGTAGTATAAAGAATGGTTGATTAAGGTCATCATCTACTTAGACCTTTCCTAATGAATGAACTTCTCTTGAGCCAAGGAATTATTCCTGTGTCAACAAGGAAATTCTTTCAACAGGGGCAGTATGGGCTGAGTAAACAAAGGGTATGTGTTGCAATATGGTGCAGACCTTTGAAGATGTCATTAACAGGTATGGAGAGCAAAAGCAAGTCAGCTGAATTGGTAGAGTCTAACTAATTGTGTTCTGTATGTTCTGGAGGTTTTAGATAAAAGATACAGAGGTAGGTAGATGGATAGATAGTATAATTTACATACACCATGATATACATATGAGATACAAAGTTAATAAGGTTATATATCTCATGTTTAGGTACGTGTGAGTACAGAATCTCAAACTACCGTGGACCTAATAAATAAAATTCACTGCTAGGTGTCTTGAAAATGTGCACATTTAGAAGTATGTCCCAACTGACAATGAGGGTTGAGTTTACTATGCAACCATTCTGATAACTAATTACCTAATCAGACAAAGGCAATGGCTTTAAGGTATGCTCTGGTGTTTGAACACTTGTGCAAATGCTCTTATCAGGGAGGAAAGATACTTGAGATTAATTAAAGAGTGGTCCTCAAGAGAAGGCATTTCTGCATTTTCTCTATTTCAGGAATGTCATTAATGAAGCAGAAAGAAAAGAAACAAACACATATCCTGATAAGTCACTGACATTACTTTTAGAAATTATTCCAGGACAAAGTAAAAATGAATCATCCTCATAGACATTAAATCTTAAGTGTGAGCTTTCTTGAGTGTGAGTTGGTTTCTCTGCTTATCCATCATGTTGAATGACTCTTAACTCAGTCCCCTGAGAAAGAATGCTGTTGGTCACAGAAAGTACAGATGGCACATTGCAAATCATCACCCTTGCTGGGAAGGCAATTGAAAATGCGCACACCCTGCTGACTGTGGGTCAGATAACGTGCTATTTTATTTAAACAAATAAGCACTTAAAATGTAATCATAACCAGCCATCATGATTCTTCTAGATCAACCCAACATCAAAGGTAACTCTTCATTGAGCTTAACCTTTGATTTCTGGCAGATTTTTCTAGTAGCAATCTGTGGAAACACACAGATAGCTACTGAATGAGGGCTTCCCTGGACTTTAGAATCATAATTGGCCAATTTAGGGATTTCCATCCCTCTGGCAACACTGCCTGAACAAAATTGAAGTGTTCCTTTAAGTGGATAATTTAATTTTCTTCAAATGTCTGCAGACTTTATAATGCCACGTTTGGAAAATGAAATGGGAAACTAGGTCAATTGACCAGGTAGTTCAGAGGAAGAGAGACAGAGGAAAGAGGGAGAGAGTAAAACAGACAGAGAGCTTTGAAATCATAACACAAAGAGCTTTGCAATCACACATAATTTTTAAATTTTCTGATTCATCTTTTTTTTCAGAAACAAACTTTTATATTCTGTATTTGGATTGTACAATGAAAGAAATTTAAGATGACAGAATATGGTTTTAGTTTGCAGCTCTGGTAAAATTCCTGTACTCTACTTGGCTGAAAGCAAATATTTATCATTAAAGGAATGCTTCAGTTTCACTAGATCTGAACAGGACATGGTGTGATATACAGTCCATGGCAAATCATAGACAAATTAACAGAAAAAATAATCCATGCTTGTTGTTAATAGGCCCTTGTGTAAGTAGGTATGATTTGAAAATGTAGAGTCATGTACTGAAAACTGGTAATTACTGTGCATGTGGTTAAATTTCTTGTAGTCAAATACCTTCAGTACATCTATTTTGAAAAGTGGTGGCTATGTGTAACAGTCACACACGCAGAAAATTCTCCTTAATGTCAATAATAATGACTAAGGGTGGGCCACCCCCCATCTACCTCCTTTTGTTCTCTTCTGCCATATTTCTCCACAAGATATAATAAAACATTGTTTTTAATAAATGTAGTCTAAGGTATAAGAGCCCCTTGGTGTATAGAACTCTCCATGGTCCAAGAAGGAGGAGTCTACCTTTGCATTTGAGAAGTACAAGATAAGATGTCTTCCAATAAAGTTGGAGAATATTTACTTTATTCTATGAAACGCTCTTCCTGTCACACAGTGTTCAAATCCCTTGAAAAGGTCCCAATAAATCATGCTATTTAGCAGCCAATGATGCCCAAGCTGTTCTACAGAGTCATACAGAAACAAGTTACTATCCTCTTCTTAAAGCATTTTGCTTTTAAACCTGATTATTATACAAGTTTTTAAGAAAAGCTTGCCTTTCAATCTGATTTCCAGAGACTTCTTTGACTAAACAGAGAACAAGAAAAAAAAAAAAATAGCTGGTCCTGGTGCCCCTCCCCCATTCTTCCCCTCCTCCCCCCAACTTCCTTCTACCAGTACAATGAGAGTTTTCATTGACTTTGTCTACCATTTATAAAAAGACAGCTCTTAGGGTAGGAAGAAAAGAGAAATCTTAAAACTCATGTCCTATGGGAAAGTAAAAAATCATAAATGACAAGGTCTTAATATGACAATCAGAAGTTGGTCAGCAATCACTCGTGTTTTGTTAAATAAATTTTAAAAGTTGCAATAGAAATATACATAATTACATGTAGTTGGGAGAAAAGTTTTGAAGGCTCCGTAAGACTTGGTTATTCTTTACCATCATTTCAATTCAAATCTTCACAAGATTTAATAGGAAATAGTGTTTATCATATCTTAAAACTCAGAATGCCAATATTACTTTAATGATGATTTCTAATGCTCTTTCTGTTTACAAAATTGTGTGATTCTCATTAAAAATTAAATTTGCTTCAGTATATAAACTAATTACACAAGAAATAACATTATTAATATCCACTCACCAGCACAACTTATAAAATAAATACCTATGAACCTAAAGGTGTTGATAATGAATTTATATTTTAAAAAGATTACATTTCAAATGGATGAAAAAGATAAAAGTATTTAGGGGAATAGATCTGATTTAAATATAATTTTGTCATAACTTAAAAATTTAGTATTTTAGTAAAATTATTATAACATTTAAATTGTTATTCAGACCTCCCCTTGACTATGGAGAATCTGTTCTATATGCTTCAAAGAAGAAGTTAATCTACTGCAAGTCTTTAAAATTCTGTTTAGTTGTCAATATCATTACCATATGTATATTTTATAAAATTATGGGAATCTTCACAGAATAAAGATTACAATGAATTATGAAATTTATTAATAATAACTATAATTATGTGATTGATTAAATCACACTCTTCAAGGAACTTTTCTTAGTTATACCTAGAACTGATGAACAGGAAAGCTAAAGAAGAACTACAAATAAAATATTGAATACTCTCAGAGCCTTCATGAATGAAATCAAATACATTCATACTGTATGATTTTATAAGGTGAAATTCTGAGTTTTCCATATTCTGTGGTTGCAACAAAAGAGGTAACAACAATAGATGGAAGTAAATTATTTCTTACTTTGTTTACATATGTACAAAGTATGTGCTTCGGTTCAATGCTGTCAGCATCCACAAACTTCTAAACAGCAGTTTACTTATTACTAGGAAGTTAAATGAGGAAATATGATTTAAGAATCCATACAAAACAAAAGAAATAAGATATTTTCATAATTAAATTGATTATATATCAGAATCCACAGTAAATCTATCAGGAAGCTGAGAGTAGAAACTGGACATTTCCACAGACTAGTTGACTACATGGCAATACAAGAGTTGGTAAGAAGAAGTCTGGTATGTTATATTATAATCTATGACCTGATTTTATCTGCTACTATTTGAAGGTTGGTTATCTCTTCAAAATCCATTTGTGAAACTGTATCCCCCAGGTGCTTAATTCTAGGGACTCACTAGGAGGGTGAGTATTTCTTGGCTCCAATTACCAGATCAGGGAACAGAAAGCAGACTGCCCTGTACCAGCCCAGATTTCAACAGGTATAAAACACACCTGCACCTTGATTGTGGAATTCTCAGATGTCATATTAGTGAGAAATTTTTGCTCCCTGGTTTTCACTACTTCATTATAGCAGCCAGAATTGACTGAGAGAAAAACAAAACAAAACAACATCACCAATAACTTACTGTTCTCTCAATATTAAAATGCCAATTTTAAGAGCAAATATAATAGATTTGTGATATGACGTTGCAGATAAAGGTTAGAAATACATGATAATATTGCATATAGCTTACAAATTAGTTGTAAATAATCAACTATATCCAGGTATTAATGGGATATATTTTGAAAATTAACTATTTTTTTGATAGATGATTACATTTGATGTGAACATTTCACTATAACAATAAGAATAAAACTCATTTTAGCAATATGTATCTGTAATGCTTACCAATTCTACTCATAACAAGAATCATAGACAATCAAACAATGAGTGTTCTTTTGATAGACTCAGACATTCATTATGAAAATATTGTGCAAATATTTGTATAGCTGTATAAATACAAGATAATGAATATGTTTCTATTATAAGACAAGATTTTGATTTTTACTTTTCAGATAGCTTACTATTCATACTTAGTTAAACTATAGGTGGGTCTTACAACACATCAAATTGAAACACAGTTGAAATAAATAAAGGAAGAGCTCATATAAGATAGCATAACATTTCATTTCAGTTTTTCGAAAATTTTATGTAACTATTATCTCACAAATAAGGAAATCTTAAGGTAAAACTTATATTTATCCTTATGACAGTGAATTGCATTACAAAAAAAAACACCAAACACACACACACACACACACACACACACACACACACACACACACACACACACACCTCTGAAAACCACTACTTACAACATGCAATATCTTTATTTCTTTCCAGACCTATTACTTTGTGTGGGCTAAGACATATATGACAGTAGAATGATAATTTTCTAGGAAGAAATATAGCAGAATCTTGACAAAAAATATAAAAGATAGGAACAAAAAGACAGTTCAGAGACAGAGACAGACTGCTTGCATGTAGTCACTTGTTACAACTCACTTTTGTTATTTGAATAAAGTTCTTCTTCCCTTTCCACTCTTGGTGAAAATTTTAAACTTTCTCCATTCTCTTACAAATTATTTCCTCTATGCTTAGGACAAGTAAAGGGCACATTTAAGTTACAGTAAGAAAAATGTTTTGGAAGCACAATGGACAACAAGAAACAAACTTCCTGCCCTCTTGGAGCTTACACTCTACCAAGGAGAGTTAACATTAAATTTAATTTAACATGTAAATAATTACAATAATGATTGTTGTGAAAGAAAAAAAAACAAACATTTCTTCAAAGCACAAATTGTTACCTAATGATAATCCATGTTTTCAGCAACTACCCAGCTATTCTGGCTGGATTTGCATGTATAACCTACTTTGGTTTTCCTTATTTAAATAGTCACTCACTTCATTTACAAAGCATCTATAGTAAGATATAAGAAACAAACAAGCAAACAACCAATTACTAGAATGAAATAAACAATTAAAACCTTAGTAAAAAAAGAATAGACTACATTTCTAGACAAATAGATGAACTTACATTAAGAGTAAAAAGCAGAAACTGTGGTTATTAGTGATTTTAACAAAACTGTTGACAAATTAAAAATTCAAGCAAAATTTTCTGAAGTTTATTTGGAATCATCTACCCACAAGCAATAGTACAGTTGGCTTTGAGTACCATGTCTTCAGCTCTTTTAAAGAAATCTAAACTTCTCTAACTAAAACTTAATCCTAGTTGGATCTGTTTAAAAGTGACATATCTTATTTAGCAATTATAGAAATAAAACTAATCCAAATTATTTACCCTAGAGTTTGAAATAGAAAACCCACTTGAACATATTTGGCCTCTATTGCCTTTGGAAAAGGGAGCAAGCATGAATTTCCTTCTTGTGAGTCTACTAGCCAACATTACCAGTGACCACTATCATGTCTGAGTCCAACTTAGGTGTTTCATTATGTCCATATGGTAAAATATTTTGCAGTTTGTGAACCCTGAGGCATTATGAAATGTGGAAGGATTCACTCCAACTCCAGAAGGTTACATTACAGGAACAGAGAGAACAATAATGGTTATCAAAAACTTGTTCTTTATACACATGTCAATTATTTTTGTTAAATGGAAGGTATTCATCTAATAATGAGCAATTACAAATTTAGAAAATATTAAGAATTCATGTAGAAAAAATTAAAATGATAACAATGATGTCCTTCAATTCAGTGTTACTTCTGTATTCACAAAAAATAAGTACATCCCAAAGATTCTAAACTTACTCTAAACTTTTCCTTCGGAAGGAAAAATTAATGGTGAGGATAAAAGTCCTATAGTTCAATCCTCACCATTTTTAAATCATTTATTTCATGACATATATCTTTATATTTATTGTGCATATTTTTGCATTAATAAGTTGATGTAAGGATGTAGTATTTTACACTGGCTAGACTTAATATCTTTTAATTCATAAGTAAGATTTGTTCACACGTGCAGGGTTATAAGTATAGTTTTTAGACTTCTGTAAATCCCATAGGTTACACAAATCAAATATATTTGCCTACAGGAGCCCCTAAATCATGTCATCATTACCTGTTTGTGAATTCCTAGCACACATAGTACCACTCTCATTGTCTTTTTGTCATGTACACTAACTTGCCCATGCCTTTTCAATCCCTCCTCTACTGACATACTTTGAATTTGATTCCTTGACAAAAGGATGATTGTATTTTTGCTCTTTGTCCTTTGCTGATTTAATGTACCATTAAAGACTGACAAACCATGTTTGTCATTTCAACACATCTAAGTAACCAACATGTAATGTCAGCCACTCTGATTTTCTAAACGCTTGAGTCCATCTTAAAATCATTTTCCCCAGGATCCATAGAAAGCATCCTGATGCCATTAACAAAACAAAACTAAAGAACATAACAGAAATAGCACATTGTATTCCTCCTAGCTTTGTGATGACTGAGAGACAAAATTCGATGAAAACCAGTGAAATGACAAGGACATTTTGCACACAAAAGGAAACACTGAAGACAGACTTGGTAAAACAGAATGAAGTTAAGTGACACGTAATATTAATTACAGCAAAGAGGTAGGCATCTGCTTAACACAGGACTGCACATGTAGAGTTACATGGCTTATTAGAAAAACCATATAAAGAATTACTTCTTCATAGTGAACACTTATAGTGCATATACTTACAAACTGTGTAGGTACATTCACATTCATATCAATATATACATACCCATACTACAAACAAATATACATTATTCAGCCAGGAAGCAGAGTATAAGCATCATGTGCCTTAGGTCTATGTACTGGAACATAGGGGAAGTACTCAAAGAGTTAGAAGTCAGTGAGAATTTGGCTGTGGGCAAAAGAGTTATACCAAAGTACCATCAATGACAGAAAAAAATCTTTAGAAGAATTGATACATACTGTTAGTTTCATAGTTGCTAAAGCGTTAAAGCATGTTTACATGATAAAAATGTGGACCCAAACAAAAATGGCAAGCACACATGTTATTGACTGAAAGTATTCAGATAGCATTTTTTTCTGAAGCTCTACTTTCTACTTTAAATTTTTTTGATATCATTTCTAATACATATTTCTTGGCTCATGTTCAGGTCTTTCTCAAGAAGAAAAGATCCTCTGCTACGTGACAAAAACGTAAAATTGTAGAATTGTGAACTCAGGTGCCATTTTTCCTTAGTTAGCATTTTAGAACATAAAATTTGAACTCAAGTCAAAGATTTTAAAATAATAGTAATTTTAAAACTAGAGACACAGGAACTATTCACTAAATTACAGTTAAAAATGGCTAGATGCTGGGCATTGGTGGCTCATATCCATAATCCTAGCTACTAAAGATATTGAGATATGAAGATTTTGGTCCAAAGCCAGCCGAGACAGGAAATGTTGTAGGATTTTTAGCACTAATTAATTGAAAATAAAAAGTGGGAAGTAGAGTTGTGTGGCTGAAGTGGTAGAGTGCTTGTCTTGACTCAGGGACAGCACCCAGGCATTGCATTAAAGCCCCTGGACTAGCACATACATATATACACACAAAACAAAAATGGTTTGAGAGTCTTTTATACATTTGCCACAGCTGTATAGCACCTACTTCCTTTCACTGACAGCACTAAACACAAGGTGGATGGTCCTAAATGGCAAATTAAACATGCATCTGAGATTTCTAGCACATGCCTAACTTAATCAAGTGAAGAGGAAACGCATGGCTGAATGGTAATATTCTGAGCTAGTGTGTTTATAGAAACAGCAGGCTTGTATTTCACAATACTGTATTTCCAACTACCCATGGATTGAATGGATGCATGCGATATCTACCAGACAACGAGGTAACACACCCACAGCAATAAGGTTTCAGTGTCACATGTGCATAAACTTATATTTCAATCCAGAGTGGATGGGGCAGATGTGTCCCACCCAAATTGAACAGTTAAGGATGATATATTTATGGTGATTGCACCTGTCATTTAACTCTCATTGATTGGTACTACCACTGAAATTATAACCGGTAGCTCATTTCTAAATATACTGATCATGTAAGCAGCCAACATTTGTAAAAAAAAAAAAAAAAAAAAAAAAAAAAACTACTTTTAGGCATAAAAAAAATAAAGGAGGATATTCAAGACAGAAATATTCGGACGGATTTTCTTACCTTAGATTAATAAATACATCAATACATATACCTACCTCCCATTACCCATTACCAATGCCAAAAGATCTAAATATGTCACAAAATTTAGATGCACTGTAAATCATACAGAGGATATTAAGAAAAAGTAAAATGTAATACCTTTACTTTTACCTACGTATTTGATGGAATGGATCCATGAAGAAAGGTTTTTCCAGACAAAGAGAATAGAGAAGAGAAAAACAACAATAAGAATTATGAATATATGTAAGTGTATTGCTCTTTGAAAATTAAACAGACATGAAAGTATAAACCAAGTTTTGAAGAGCAATGGAGAGGCAATCTTCACATTCTGACAATCCTGCCCCCCTTTAAGGCAAGTGCATGCAAGGAATTAGAAGGCCCATGCTCATTTATAAAATATTACACAAGATACACAAAGACCCTAGGTAGTATTGATTCCATGAGAGACTATACTCAGCATTCTAGAAGCCAGAAACTAATGATGTCTGCATGTTCCCAAACTGCCATGCATGAATGAAAAATGAACTCTGTTTTTTTTTTGGTATAGAGGTTAAACTGGGTATTTTCTTTCAATATTATCCTCACATGATCTTGGTTTTCCTTTCCTGTAATCACCCTTAACTGCAAATGCTGATTAATGTATAGCAAAATCTTGAAACATAACTTCTTATGTCTCATTTATTTGTAGATATCCTAATGCAGGAAATGGAAGAAAATAAAAAAAAAAAACAAAACACAGGAGCAAATTAAAACCAAGCCAACAAAGGAAAGGGAGAGAGACACATGGGAAAAAATGTGAACAAAAATGATGTATTTCATTTGCAGCCAAATACGTTGCAAGCACTTGCCCACACTTTTTTTTGTTGTTGTTGCAGTGATGGTTTAAAAGCAGCTACAGTACAAGAAAACACTGAAAGCAGAGTGGAAAAGGAACAGAGCCCATACCTTGGTCGCCCATCATCAGGTGCGCCAGACCTTGAAGGAAAACAAGAGCACAGTCAGCAATAAACAAGGTAGCATGGCAAGGCAGGGTCGTCACGGAGACAAAAATTTTCAGTGACAGACATCTTGTTTTCTATCAGACATGTCTGTATCACAGAGGCAATCAAAAAACATTCTTTCAACCCCCAGTTGGAATGCTTTGGGGCAAAGAGTTATAAAGCTTTCAATTTAAATACTAGCATATGCTGTACTGTGTGTTTCTCTCTGTATCAGTTGGAACAATCGAACTATCAGTGCATGACTTAAAATCCAACCAATCCCTTAAATAGAACATCTGCCCTTTGTGCCCTTTGATGAAACTATTTTGATCTGTGCCCCAAAGGACGCAGTCTTCAGGGATGAAATTATACTTTTAAAAACATAAAGGGATATATGAAACATGGGCTGGGTCTGATCTTTTTCCCCTCATCCAAAAAAAAAAAAAAAAGAGCAGTATCATAATCAAATGGGAACAAAAAAAATCTGTAGTCACACTGAAATGATAATGTAGAAAGTTTTTCTTGTTAGGGATATGTAGTAACTGACTAGTGTTGGTCAAATACATTTAAAAAAATACTACACATGCAGTTATCAAGTCTGAGTCTGGTATATAATGATGTTTTTAAGAAATATGCATTTCTTTAGTTGAAAGTATATTCTGTGGAGGACAAAATTATTCAGCATTAACATTGATTTACTCCAGTTTACTATAATTAACTTTAATTTTAGTGTAAATAGGAGTTTCTAATGATATGTACTACAAACATAATTTCACTGTCGATATTTTTTCTAACAGTTATTGGATTCCTCTATTTTAATTATTTATTTTCTGCTTAATGCTTCATGCTGACCATCACTCATTTTTAAAGAATACCATGAAAGCTGTTTTGTTTTGTTTTTAGTTTACTTTTGTTTTATTTTTATTGTGGCTTTCTTTCTTTCTTTCTTTCTTTCTTTCTTTCTTTCTTTCTTTCTTTCTTTCTTTCTTTCTTTCTTTCTTTCTTTCTTTCTTTCTTTCTTTTTCTTTCTTTCTTCCTAAGTGTCTGGGTTGTGAACTTAGGACTTCACACTCATTCAGTTTACTTGATCAACTGGTATTTTACCATTTGAGTCACACTTCTATCCTGGCTTTATGCAAGTTAATTAGAGATAGGTCTTGTGGACTTTTATTCACAGTCTGGGTTCAAATCACAATCCTCCTAATATAACTTATAAATAACTAGGACTGGAGATGCGAGCCACAGATGGAATCTAACTGTCTATTTTTTGTTGTTTTTGAGTCTTTTTCTCACTACCTACCTTAGGCTGACTAAAAGAACAGGTTATATTTACCAAGTACTGAAATTATAGGTGTGTATTATTAGCAAACCAGGCTGGAAAGGTTCTTTTAAAATTTCTTTTTTTTTTTTTTTTTGGCCAGTCCTGGGCCTTGGACTCAGGGCCTGAGCACTGTCCCTGGCTTCTTCCCGCTCAAGGCTAGCACTCTGCCACTTGAGCCACAGCGCCGCTTCTGGCCGTTTTCTGTATATGTGGTGCTGGGGAATCGAACCTAGGGCCTCGTGTATCCGAGGCAGGCACTCTTGCCACTAGGCTATATCCCCAGCCCCTAAAAATTCTTTTACTATCCAAAAAGCTGGTTTTTATACCAACAGACATAAATCTTTTTTCTTTTAGTCTAAATTTAGAAATAAAGATATTTTTCAAACTTTGCGTACTTTAAGAATTTACAAAAAAAGCTAGGTAGAACACATACCTAAAGTGTAATAACTTGTAATTTGAATATCTAGAGCTATGTCAGCTGTATTTGAAATGATGTATTTGAATGATATTTACATATTGAAGTAATCTTTATTTTCATAAAAATTTAAAGCTATTCAAATATCTCTGTAGATAGATAGAATTACAAATAATTATATAACAATAATGTGAAGTTATCGTGATTAATAAAACAGAATTTTTATATATCTACAATGCAACCTCTCTGTAGTATATAAATAAAAACCAAAAGCACCACACATGGAGTTTAAAAAAGTATGCTGATATGTTGATAATTTAATGTTTTACATGGTAGAGAAGAATGACAGATTTTCTCATTTCTATAATCTTTTGCTTTTATTTTTTAAGTACTATAGATATATTTGCGCTACTGCGTATGAACTACATATGTGTCAATAATGTTCGTTAGCAATTTGATCGACTGAATCAGGGCATGATCTGATAAGATCTAACTTTTACAAAATCTTCTATAAGATATATTTGGAGACTTGTATTGGTTTTGGTACTTCATCAATATGGATGGAAATTAATAAGTCCTCAAACTTTTCACATTCTTCCCACTAAATTTCCTATTACTTAAGGGATGTTTACCAGTCACATTATAAATAGAGAGTTATAATTGTGCTTGAAGAAACATTATGACAAAAGAATATGAGCCTATGTTCTGAGAATCTTACAATAAAACTGCCTCGGAAGTGTATGTGAGAGAAGAAGGAAATATTCTTCCTTATTAGCTTGGTTTTAAAGTTCTTTGGAATGCAATTGAGTTTAAAGAGGAAAATAATACCCACAAAACGTGGAACCATTAACACAACTGATAAGGAAATATATATGTACTTGAGTACTTTTCCAAAGTAACTTTCAAACTCAACATGCACAACCTAAGTGAGATTGAATTTGGAATATTCCAAGACAGCAGGGTAAATTAGTTTCTCAAATGTATGCTCAGATGCAAGAAAATTAGAGAATGGAAAAACCAGAAACCAAATATACAGAGCCAAAACCTGGAAAAAGTGATTCATAACTTCTTGAAGTTTTAATCTATTTTATTTAAATAATGGGACAGAAATTTTTAGTAGAAATAATATTGTTCATGAAAGAATCACGCATATAATTCTGAGGCCATACTACTTATCAAATGGTGCTAACAAGTAGTGATTATTGTTTTATTTTGGTTTTTGTTTTTAGACCAGAAATCTTGGTTACTTTAAGTTGATGTATGTGTAACTCTGAATGCCGAGCATTTTTTGGTAAGAAACCCTCCATCCAGTAGAGATATTTTTTGGAAGACAACGGCAGTTAAAAAATACAGCAGCAATGCAAAGTATGTTAAATGCTCTCTTCTGGCATATAAATATTAGTAAATTTGTTTATTCAACAACTATTAGTGCTTTGATCATATAAAGCAATGGCAGGCATGTAAAATCATAAGCCTTCCCTTTCATAATCATTTGCTATTTCTAGGTCTTTTCATGTGTGTATCCTTTACAGGAGTGAGTAGACTGACAATCTAGATCTTTAAAAAGTAAAAATGTTCAACTATATTTGTTGAATTCTAAAGGAATATATATGAATATATATATATATAATTTCAAAATTCCTTGATAGAGATAATTTTTTAAAACTTCAATAAAATATTTTTTAACATAGACAGGAAATTATAGGTATACTTACCAGTAATCACACTGGGGTGCTGTGTGTTTTATTTCCACTGGCCATTGGCTTAGGTTTTTAAGTCTAAATGTATGAATTTTACTCATAGTCAACATTTTGTTCTGTGTTCTTTTTGTAAATTAATTCAATTGAAACAATTCAATGGTCTTGAAATGACAATAACAAACATTTCCAACAAAAAAAGAGGAAATCATTCTGATCAAGAAAACATGGAGAAAAGATCATGCACTGTGTTCAAAAGCTGCAAAGACACACTTTCTCTTTTAGAATAAAAGAAGTTGGAGCATTGTATCATTTTTCCATACAGAACTGAAGTAAGTATTCTAAAGCCCATGTGGGATGCTGAAATCCATCAAGAGATGGAGATAAGACTGAAAGTCTTTGTTACCTTAGGCCCTGATGGAGTGTGTGTGTGTGTGTGTGTGTGTGTGTGTGTGTGTGTGTGTGTGTGTTCTATATGAAAAGTGATACAAGATCCCGAAATCAACAAATGCTCAGAAAGAAGTTCAACTTACCGTCTAAATTCGAGAGGTAGCCTATTCATACTAAGAAATCAAAAGGCAAAACAGAATAGGAAAACAAGATAGAAAGCACCCACCTTCCACATTGTTGTCTTCTGAAAGCACATGACAAGGAGGGAGAGAAAAGGAAAAACATTCATTAAGCAGCATGCAGACTGGACCTTGCCTTTGCATGTCTTCCTCATGCAAGGCATCAAACACATCATGCAAGTGCTCCATTACTATCATTCATTGGAAAACAGAGTCACAGGGCAGCAGGTTTCTGCCCATGGGCAGCAATCACAGGATGTGAGACAGTTTCAGTAATAGAATAAAGGGTGTTGGGAAAAGTCTTTCACTTTCCTGTTTAAAGTAAGCAATATTATTATTATTGACTGCTGGTAGGGTCTTTCTAGATAATTATTTTTTAAATCACTTTTATTTTTTATTTATTTTTATTCAGAAATTCTATAAATTTATGTGGACCTGGATAAAAGTAAATCCATTGAAAATAGCTATGAAATTTGACCTAAACTTACTTGGTTTTACCAATCCTATTATCCATGGGCCATCCCTGCCTTTTAATATTTTTAGTAATTCAGCTTTTTTCCTGAAAAAATAAATAAAATAAAAATTTAGGTAACTAAAATCTAGGTTTTTTAACAGCCATATTTTATCACAAATCTGACAGTAGATCAATCATAATTTATCAAAATATAATTTTAAAATATTAAATCGAAAAACTGATCATTGCAAAAGAAGTTTATTTGGGAACTGTGTGTTCAGCACATTTATCAAAATTTAATTATTTTGAACTTCTATTTGGGATGCAAACATGAACATGATTTAAACTATTGACAATATCCAGTAAAATTTTCTTTATATTTTATTTATGTATGCAGAATCTATGCATTTCATATATTTAATTATATTTCTTTATGTACCATATATCAGTACAAATCATATATAAGCATGTTTCCTATGTGTTTCCTACATATAAACCATAAAAGTATATTACACATAAAGTATATTACATATTACTACCTACTAAACAACCAAGAGTCATTTGACAAACAGTATTTGGCAGCTGGACTAGAACTGAAAAGTGAAGTTGTCTTAGGGGCTTAGGGCAAGAGCAAGGTTTCAACACTGATCAAACTTTTTAATAGAAAATTATATCGATGTTAACATTCTAGATTCATCTTTTCATTTTTGTTTAATTAACTAAGTTCTACGAAGTGATCATTTGATCAAAGACATTTTCAAGAAGAAAACCAAGGTGAGTGTAGAAACTTGAGAGCAAAAGTACATATAAATGTACCACTTATAAGGCTCTATAAATTCCTTTCTAATGAATAATGTTAGAGAAGATTTAAAAATCACCAAACTTATTTAAATGGTATTATTTTATAAATTAAATAAGTACATATCATATTAATTGACTCTATGCTAATATACTATAGAAATATACTCACAGCTGTTAAATATGGACCTAAAACCTTTACACAACACTTGGTTTGGTAGTTTTTGTTCTGGGGGAAAAAACCAAAACCAACAAAAAATGATTCAAATAGCTGGCATTGAAAAACTCAATTCTAATTTGATTTTGGTTTCCAATGTATCAAATAAGGAATTAGACTAATTTTTTTAACTTTTCCATAGAGACTTTGACAGGATGTAAGTACATATAATATTGTTTCATTGCTTTATAATGGAAATCATTCATTGTTTAAGATACATTTGGTTTTTATATTTACTGACCTTTGAAATTATATTTTCTGTATAAGGTAGTTATGAAAATACAATTTCTATACACAGTAAAATAATAAAATCTGATAACTATGAGAAGAATTAAGTTCCATGATGGTTTTCAGTTGCTATGACATTATTTAATTTCTGTAAGTGAATGATTAGGAAATAATGGTTTTGAGTAGTAAAGTCACAGTAGGACTTTTGTTCAAGCTGTTTAAATGTATACTAGAAAAAGAGTGGAAAATAATCAATCTAGGATTAACATCCATCTTAGAATACTGCTAAACCATATACCAGGAAAGGAAATATGCTCATAAAGGCAAGGACATGAATCAGTCCCCAGAAAAAGAATTCTTTTCACTTGAAGACTGTCCCATAGATGGTGCTATCTACCTTACCCTGTCCTGTCTTGCCATCCATCCATCCATCCTTTTTCTCAATTCTTCAGAAAAGAGGACACTCTTGACTAATAGATTTCCTGTCTGTAAACTCAAGCCATACCCAATGTGTAACTAAATCCTGACTTGATCATGTTCAGAAAATTCGTTGCAGAAGATTAAGATCTTGTGGAAAAATATAGTCAAAGTTCTAGAATAAAGGAAAAGTGATACACTAACTTTAATATAAAAGAAAGGAAAATCTGTCTTGATAAAGACTGTCCTAGAGCTCACATAATTTTCAGATTCAACAGAAGAATAAACAAAAGCAAAACAAAGAGGTGTTTTGTTTTGTTATCCTGTCTCTTTTTTTGGTATCTACTTCTTGGCTTTAGATGATCCATTTTAGTTAATATAAATTCCATCTTTGTGTTATTTCATAATTTAGATGTCATCATGACTGATGAGAGCTCTACCATTTACAGGCACTCTCCAGGCACCTTGCTATTCTCTATTCTTCTGTTTTATTCCAAATAACCCTTAATTATTCTTAAGAGAATGGTCTCCTCATCACATGAACGTCTACTGTGTGCTTGTGTGTTGTTCTTTAGTCAAGTTCTATTCCATTTTGAGCAACAAAAGAGGAGAGCTGAATTTTGGCATGTCACAGGATAAGGGGGAAGTAATTTCTTCTGACTTAGTTAAAGATAGAAAGCAATCCAACTGACCTTTCCTATGGATATTTTCAAGTTAGGGAAAGATTCCTTAATGTGCACAAAAGTTTGGCTTCTTAATTCTGCTGACAATCCTTGCTTAATATGTGAATGGGCCTCTTAGTAATAAACTTTACTGTGATGACCTTGTCACCTTGTTTTTGTTGATCAAAGATCACACTTCTTTTTGTTGTTCTACTGTATTTATGGGGTTTTCTAAACTATAAAACATAAATCGAAAGCTGGGAAAACATTAGTCAAAATTTTATTAGCCTTTCTGATAAGACATGTTTCACTAACAAAGATGGAACTTAGATACCTGAATACCAATTATGTTATAAAAGATAGTGATGGGGGAAGTAGCAGGCTTACTTAATTCTTATTTTCTTAATGAATGCATGAGTATCTATATACTTTTCCTCCATAATTCAAGGGCAGTGACTAAAGTATCAATATTGTTTACACAGATCTTTTTTTTTTTTTTTTTGCCAGTCCTGCACCTTGAACACAGGGCCTGAGCACTGTCCTGGCTTCTTTTCTGCTCCAGGCTATCACTCTGCCACTTGAGCCACAGTGCCACTTCTGGCCGTTTTCTATGTATGTGGTGCTGGGGAATTGAAAAAAGGGCTTCATGTATGCAAGGCAAGCACTCTTGCCACTAGGCCATATTCCCAGCCTCTTTACACAGAATTTTATATATCTGCTTTTCATAAAAGATTTCAAAAAATAAGAAAATGAACTGTTTCAGTATGAAGAAAAACAGAAACAATCAAGATGACTGAACAAATTAACATTTGGAATAAAATGTCACAAATAACTGTTTTCCATGTAATTAGTGTACAAGTTTATCACAATGACCATTTTCATCTGAATGTACAAATCAAGTTGTGTGATCTATCTCACAGTAAGATTTGGCTAAAATCTTTGGGGTATCATTCCTTCTTGTCTTTGACCTCATTTTTTTTCTGTGAGTTTCTTGTGATTAGCTCATATTGATTCTTTTGGATCTCTTTTTTACTTATCAATACTACTACTGTTACACCTGACCCAAGCTCTTCTAGATGGGTACAGGGCTACATCAGAGCTGCTGGGAATAGACAGCAAGGGGAACTAAGTTAAGATCCTATGCACTCTGCCTTGCATTGTGCTTGATAGCTTCTGTCCTCAACCTCTCAGCTCCTCAAGTTGCTTAAGACTGGTCTTCATTTGGGGGACTGCATGCATGAGGGCAGTGTCTGGTTCCCATGGCAGTACAGGATGCAGCTTTGTTTCACTTTAGTTTTCTTTCATTATTTACAGTGAAAGCCTTTAGAAAGCTTCAGTAGTCTGGGGATGCTTCAAGGACTGGGGAATGGAGGAAATCACCAAGACTGTGGATTGATGCAGTAGTCAAACAGAAGAATAGAAGCACTGGCGAGAAGCAAGGAGAGGTTAAAACAGAAAATGAAGCATAAAGGTCTATTATGGAGGTGTAGGAGAGGAAAGAAAGATCCTTCCTTGGGCAGGATCTGGCTAGTTATAAAGTGCATTTAAACAGATGGCTTAAACTTTTTTCCAAATCTACCTAAATGAAATGTGAAGACACTCCCACCCAGCTTTCAAGAAGAGCTGTTAGTGTTTCTTCTCCTCACTACTCAGGAGAGAAAGGAGGGAAAGCTGTAAACCAGTTACGGTCACAGCCATATTCCTGCCATCACGCTTGGAAATATAAATCCATTTTAAACTAGAAATAAATTTTTACAAAGACGTCTTGGTGTTTCATTGAAAACTTTCCAGTTCATTAATGGCAGCTATCAAAAAAAAAAGGGAAATGAAACAGAGCATCAAGACAGAAGGAAAAAAGAGATAAAGATAAAGGAGGTAGAGATAATGACGGGGAGAAATAGAGGTAAATAAGGAGAGATATTGGGAAAGAAAAGGAGTAAAGAAGAAAGACAGAGAATGCAGAAGTTGTGGAAGAAAGAAGAAAGTTAAATTGGTATAAAAATGGCCAACTTTTCTACAACTCCAGCTCTTTGGTGGATCTAGTAAAATTCAATCATTATTAGCCAACATATTGTACTATATTGAATGACTCACATAAGCTATAATTTGAATTTGATTTTCTATGAAGGGTTATTGTAAGGATTTAAACAAAAATCTAGCTTTGGATTTTGTAGCCTTATTTCTGTCCTGCATATCAACATCCTCGAAACTTAACATATCTATGTTTATTCCAGTAGTTAGATGTAGAAATGGAGTGTTGTAGTTACCAGGAACTGTAACAATGGTGACCAGCACAGGCTTTGCTATGATGTGTGTGCTTATGCCAGTAAGGTTTATTTTTTAGCTTGCTGAGAAATAAATGCATCCTGATATGAAGTTGACAGATAACATTGAGCAAAGTGCTTACCACAAGCTCTCTTTCTGAAGTTCAATCAGCACTGCTACACAACTCTCCATAGAAAACTGGGTCAAGCAGGCATTGCCTGCCTAATAGTCTGAACTAAGCATATTTTACAAAGTATTACAGACAGGCTCCCGGGTTGAGGCATGCGGATATACATAAGTGTTCTCCTACCTACCTTCCCTGCCTATCAAACTTCTCGTAGATAGCTGGGTATGTCAGTACTCAGAAAGTGTCAGCAACAAAGAATACTTGTCATTGTGTCCTAGTTTTTCCATCACTAAGAGAAAAAGTAAATAAATTCCAGCTAAGTTTCAAATATCATCTTTCTTTTTCTCTCACAAATCACTAGTAGACTTTTTTTTCAAACAAACATTCAAATTCTTCGAACTCTATTCATCTGTACTTCAGTTCTCAGTCCAGTCCACGCACATATGTTTTGTTTTTTTTCTAAAATAAAAATAAAAGGCATAAGCCATTCACTCTGGCTCAAAGCTAAGCACCAGGGGCTCATACCTGTAATCTTAGCTACTCATGAGGCTGAGATTTAAGGATGTTTATTTGATACCAGCCCAAGAAGGAAAGTCTATAAGACTCTTTATTCCAATTAAATGGTAGAGTCTTGAGCACAAAAACTTAGGCACAGTGCCCAGGCTCTGAGTTCAAGCTTCAGGGATGGCACAAAAGTAAAATAAAATAAAGCACAAGTCTTTTCTGATGAAGCTCAGAGAAATGTGCATAATTACATGACCAAGTTGTAATATAAAATGAAGTCCTAATTATTGTGCTTAGCAAGATAAATTTGCTTAATATTGTGCATAGAAAATAAATCAGTTTCTATAATGTGATGGTACTAGCAATTACATAAACATTATTGTATATAAGGAAAAACATTGCACTTCAATGAAAGAAATACTTAATACTGCTGCTTTAATGCAATAAAACCCTGCACATGCATGAAATAAGTCAGAAAGTAAATGCATTGTACATTTAAAAATGTTTTCAGATACTCAGAACTTTCAGTTGCTCAGATTTACTTTGCAAAATCAAGATATGTTCAAGTTTTATAAGTTAGTTAGAAAGTCTTAAACTGAAAAGCATTAAGAAATAGATCTCTGTTGCTGAATTAATTACATTGAATTACAACTGTCCAAGTCTCCCAAGTCTGACTAAAATATTACTTATAAATACAAATATTAAGTAACTTTTCTAGTTTACTTCACAGGAGGAAGACTGTTGTAAAGATTCACCTACAAAGACTAAAGTCATTTGTTCAATGTCTGCTAAATCTGAACTGATTACATTACAGTTTCCAAGTACACATTGGTCCAATATCAACTGTCTCATAGGAAGAAACCTAATAATATTGATAATTTGGGAGCTTTTCTAGAAAGTGTGTGATTTCTATAAAAGTGATGTAGCAATATTGAGTTAACTCACAATGTTATTGTATTCATTAAAATCAATTGATTCAAAGCAGAAATCAAAGTCAAAGTAATTTTTAATAAAAATGATTAAAGGTTATGAAAACCTCACATAACTTTTTTTCCAAATTCTCTTTACAAGAGTAAAAAGTAATTTATTGCTACTTGAATAGATTGCCATTTTAATGGCACTCTCACAAATGACTGGATATAACCTTTGCATTCTTTCCTTAGTAAGCTCCATTGTGGCTGATTGACTTGGCCAAGTTACCCAAGGAGTACTTAGAAGATTCTCAGTGGGTTTAAGCAAATAGATTTCAAGGCTAATTTAGTATGCTTTTATGGGTTCCAGAGAATATTTTGAGAACTTGTTTGGAGGTTCTAGCAGGGGAGCGCAGCTACTCATATACCCTTGACCAGTCCTCCTCTATCAGGGATGGTTGTCCTCTTCGACCAAGTGCGCAGCTTCGAGAGGGACGCACATGGAGCAGTGAGGGAGGAAGGTGACACCCGCCTAGCCAGCCAGATCAGCCAAATCAACCCTGGCGATCAATGGGGTGACAGATGTCTCAGCCAGATCACCCTCAAATCCCCAGAGATTATTTTGAAAAGAAACTGAACTTGAAAGACTTGGACTGTGTAAGGCAATGCCATGGTGCTTACTAAAGATAGACCATGTTCCTTGAACTATTACTCGACTATCTATTTGTATAACATTTTTATAAAATATTCTATTTTTATAAAATGGAATAGAATAAGGACTGACTGTAAGTAGGCAGAGGTCTTTCATTAATCCATGTACAAGCAGGTACAAAAAAATTAGGAAAAACATTTTTATTCCAATTATTTGTAGTTCTATAGCTTAAGACAAATTTCTTTACTGAAAAAAAAATCTGAAATTCTCCCATATGCTCCAGGAACAAATATTTCCCATCTGTGAACTATGATTGGATAATCTTAGCTTTCTCTCTGCAGTAAATAACAAGTTCAGGTATGTAAATAGGTTTACCCCTAAATGTTTAAAATAAAGAGATTACTCCACAAATTCCTTGTTGTCTTTAAAATTTAAAGGCAATGGTTCATTTCATTCACTGTCCACATAGTTTTGCTTTCCTTTTAAAATGTCTGAAACAAAACATATTTTCATGCAAAGCCATATATTTTGATAAATAAGGCAACATAATATGAATTTATCACATAAAGTGGATTTGTCCCTTTTGTAGTGATAAAATGCAAATCCAATACAAATATGGATTTGTTTTCACATATTTGATATAGAATAAATCTCCTTGACCTGGTCAGTTATTTCAAATTCATCTCATTACATTATGATTCACTACAAGCTTCTTTAAAATAGTTGTTAATATAGTATCCTAACTACTTCAACTCAAAAATTCATTCCTAATCTCTAGAACCAATAAACAAAGAAATAAGCTGACAAGGACATTGTGTGCTGAACATCAATACAGCCATGTAAGTAACCTTGTGGACACACACGTGTGTATGTGCACACACAACTGCTATTTGATATCAAGAACAAATTCACTCTGTGCTTTTTGTCTCAGTAAAAAAACATTTTTCTTATATAAACTATGAGTGAAATAAGAAAAAACAAGAATAGATGATTTGAGAATATCAATAAAAAATCTATGAAGTCAGGCTTCTGGAAACATTAACTGTATTAATGCCTTGATAACAAGCATTAAATAAATTTTAAATGTCTATCTCTCATTGTTATCTTCTGATGCTAGCAATTGAACCCAGGGCCTGACTAACATTTTCTGTTGTTTTTTTGAAACAGAGAAACTGCTATGTAGATCTCACACTGAAAATCTACACAGAATTCTCCAGTTTGTGCCCCCCCGAGTGCCAGGATTAAAGGAATATACTACAAAATTCACAAAGAAAAACACTTTCTAACTGTATGGTTTAACATGATAGTACTAGAAACATGTGGGTAATTGCATTCATTAAGATCAAGTAAAATGAATAACATTAATAATTAGTTCCTCAGTTACTTGACCACATTGCACATAATCAACAAGCATAGAGAGTCAATGGCTGATACAGTACAAGTTGTGAACATTTCTGTCATCATAGAAAGTTCTATTGGGCAGCATTGCTGAGCATTTAAGAGCAACACCTTCCTTGAAACCCTGTCCTCTTCTCTTTATGTACCAGTTCTGGGACATGAAATCAGAGTCTGTTTGCTTCTCCCTGAGCATTTTTGCTCAAGGGGAGCACAATACCACTTGAGCCACAACTCCACATCTGCCCTTTTGGGTTTTGTTGGTTTTTTTTTTTTTTTTTTTTTTTTGGTAATTAATTGGATATAAAGATCTCACAAACTTTCCCTCCCCAACTGGCTTCTAAATTACAGAAATCTCAGGCTTCTCAGTGATTAGGATCACAGACTTGAGCCACTGGCATCTGGCATGAAAACATCTCTTTTAATACCAAGTTACACATATGACTTTTTTTTTATTGTTGTTGTTATTGTTCCTTGAAGGAAATAATAAAATAAATTCTAGCAACATTTTAAAAGAAAAAAATAATTTACATGATAAGTACTTACTAAAATTATGCAACGTGGAGAATTGTACAAGGTTTCCAATTTTAACTTCCAAATAACAACTGAGAAATCATCCTTATAAAAATTTTACTCTATTTACTTTAAAAGCCTTTTGACGAATTCTAACTCTGGACCAGATTGTACTTTGCATGCTAACCCTTTGCCTTAAACATCAGCATGTCATATGCTGAATATATTTTGTTTTTTAAGTTAACTAATTTAATAATCGAACACCTTCTTAGGCATAATCCCCTCCCACCCCCAAAAGAAACTACTTAACAAAATAAGTGATTTCAAAATTAGTAAAAAGTACCTGGTACTTCACAATCTCTTACATGAAGAATTATCTTGCCCAACAGTGAGTCAAAAGCCACTTTCTTAATGTTATGGGCTTCTTGTTGAGTATTAAACTATAAAATTCCCATGTACACAAGGAAAAGAACCAATATTTCTGGAGGACTTGAATACAGCAGGGATAGGAATTATAAAAGACTGAAAGAAATAGCTCAAACATCTAGTCAATTCCATTAAAGGTTGAGATCCTGCTAAGGGACTATTTTTCAGAAGTATCACACACATAAGAACTCTAAGCAAAACAAACAAAAGACCTTGGGTGTAAAAATGTCAACGGCAGAATAGAAAAGGGGGAATAAGCTGCAACAATTCCAAGGAGATGGAATAATAGACTAAATAGTTTCAAATGAAGAACGAACAAAATATATAATTAAAACGTTTAAATAGACCTGTCAAGTGAATGTTAACAATTTGAAGAAAATAGGCTTATTCCTAAGCCGAAATGCTGTTCACTGGTTATAGAAAAGTGTTATTTGCTCCTTTCTATCAAATCATCATTGTTCCATAGAAAAGTATGAAGTAAAGACAAAATGGAAATAAAAAATATATACTTTCTGATCTCAGTGACATACTATATCACATTTCATTCAGATGTCCCCAAGCACATAATCTATTGTCTAGTAAATGAAGTAAGTATGAAAAATAACAGGCAATCCCAAAGGATGGAGTCATCTGACTCTTAAGGCGAGCTCCCTGCCATTACAATACCTTGAAGGAGATTATACAATATAATCAGACATTCATCTAATAAAGACATGTTGAAATGGATTTTATTGTGACAAGGGAATTATGTTCACCTGGACATATAATAATAAATATAACTCATAACTTAAAACATTGACTAACTGGCTAATAGTTATTCAAAAACATGACTCATGGGACTACATAATCTAAGCAATAGGTATCTTGTAGCTCTCTTAAGTCAATTATGTTTGAACTTTAGTGAATTTAGGTTTTAAGTAATATTTGACCCATGGAGAAAACACAATGGAAAAAGAGTAGAAAAATTTTTTCCAAAATGCTTAAAAAGCAGCCTCCTCCTTTTAAAAATATTTTTATATTACTCTTAGAACATTATGGAAAATTATGAAATAAAATTTGAAAGATCAGACCGAGATCCTTTTAAGTGTGCCTCGTAATGGAAATTCTATTATAAAAGTAAAGTTTATAAATGTGTGTAAATACTTTAGTATCTTGAGAGGAAAATGATTTGAATGAATAGCCATGGTCCAAAGTAGATAGAGATTCTCTAAGAAACTAGAAATCCTTGGTAATTGTGGGCATTCAAAAAATAGAATAATAATATGTGTGTGTGAGTGTGTGTGTGTATGTGTGTGTGTGTGTGTGTGTGTGTGTGTGATTTAACTCGCAGTCTCCCTATTGCTAGGCAAAAGCTTTATAATTTGAGCCAAACCCCTCTTTCTTTTCTCTTCTTTTTATGTTTTCATTTCCCTTCTTTTTAGGTCTGTGGTGGAGATAAAGGATAAAAAGACAAACGATTAAAGCAATAGTTAAAGCATTTGGTGAAACCAACTGTACAACTCATGGTGGAGTGGGGGGAGGAAAAGGGGAAGGCAGGGGAAAATGAGGGAGGAGGTAACAAGTTGAACAAGAAATGTACTCACTGCCTTACATATGAAATTGTAACCCCTCTGTACTTCACTTTGACAATAAAGGGAAAAAAAGTTGAAGTTGGTACCTGATACTTTTACTCTTTGGTTAGCCAGTAATACCCACGGATCCATACCTCCATCATCAAGGGTAGGTTATTTCTTTCCTTTCTTTGTCTTCTTTTTCAAATCTTAGATTCTTTTCCATTCTCACTCTTTTGCTATGGATTATTTAGAATCAGGTCCTCCTACCTCCGTATGCTGAATGGGTTTGATTATAAGTACCATGGAAAGCTTAAAAATGTTATTTCTTTGATGATAGAACCCCATAGTCCTTGAAAAGGGAATTGGAAATAACAAAGAACTAGGAGCTCTGAGATGTCTAGAAGGTGCTACCACTTTAGTCCAAACAAACCAGCTACATTTATAAAATTTTAGAAATCCTAACTTGCTCTTTGTTTAACTTTCCTACAGTGAATTTTATTCATCCCAAAGAATGTAAAATCCACTATAACATAATGACAAATTTGTAAACATTCTATATATGGATAATATACATAACTACAACATAATACAATAATTAATGACTTTTTCCTCATCTATTTTTCAGATTTCTTAAAGCTGAACCTTTGCTATCCCTCTTCTTTTTTTATTCAGATTTTAGTGTAGTGAGTATATGTTGAGTTTCTTAATAAATACAGATTTTAATGAGTCTTAAATAGTCATTTACATTGCAGTAGAATGGAGATGAATTATTTTTGTAAGCAGGATTTCTTTGCTACAATGACTCTTCTTAAGTTACACTGCCATATCAAAAGTAAGGACCTTAAAAAATTGGAAAAAACTATTTTTGACAAAATAAGCAGAAACATTATAATACAGTTTCTACTCAACTTATTGGACAATTCAAAATTTATTGTTTATGCATTTGCATTATCTTTTCATTTATGTTATTCTTTTTTTTTTTTTTTTTTTTTTTTTTTGCCAGTCCTGGGCCTTGGACTCAGGGCCTGAGCACCATCCTTGGCTTCTTCCCACTCAAGGCTAGCACTCTGCCACCTGAGCCACAGCGCCCCTTCTGGCCGTTTTCCATATATGTGGTGCTGGGGAATCGAACCGAGAGCTTCCTGTGTAGGAGGCAGGCACTCTTGCCACTAGGCCATATTCCCAGCCCCCATTTATGTTATTCTTGAATAGAGCTAATAATTATGACTACAGTGATAAAGCAGATTATAATTGTCACTTAAATTCACAAAGTATTTCCTCTTGTATCATTTTCTTTAATTATTAAAATAATATTATCAATATCACTTACAAAGGAAGTTCCTATTGAGTTCCAGAAGGTACAAATGATATGTATCATTCATCATTATGCACAAACTTTTAGCACAATGCCTATCACATGGAAAATGATGAATATTAACAAATAAATGAAGATTAATTGGCTAAATGATAAACTCATCTTCTGATCTGAGTCTATTCTCTTTCCTCTATCTTGTAAGGCTTGGCAAAGTTCTAATTAGCTACATAAACCCAAGACTTATGTACATATTTTCAGAAAGTAATTATTTATAAATTAAAAGAATAACACTTAAGCTGGGTGCTGGTCGCTCACACCTGTAATCCTAGCTACTTAGGCAGCTGAGATCTGAGAATAGTATTTTGAAGCCAGCCTATGTACGAAACTCTGTGAGACTCTTCTCTCCAATAAACTACTCAGAAAAAGAAGTGGCGCTGTGGCTCAAGTGGTAGAACACAAAGTGCCTTGGGGACAGGGCCGATACCCTCAGTTCAAGCCCCAAGACTGCTGGCAAAAAAAAAAAAAGGCTTAAATGGATTAAATTCCATTTAAATGGATTAATGACTTTTTATGAAGCTTCTTATAAACTTATAAAAAAATCTGTGAAATATTAGCATTGCTTTATGAATATAATTAAATGACTTTATAATATACTTTGTAACATATCAATAACAATTATTATTTAAAATTAAAGAATATTAATGAAGTTTTAGAATAAAATTATATTTTTATAAATATAATAAAGTTTATGATTCACTCTTTATAAAAGATGTGTGTTGAATGGAATGCAAATCTTTTGGCACATTTAAATTCATGATAATATAAGACAATTGCTTTCACTTCGCTACCAATTTGTTTTTTTGTTTTTTTTTTTTGTCAAATTTTTATTATCAAACTGATGTACAGAGTGGTTACAGTTCCAATTTGTTTTTAAAAAATCAAAAACCAGAAGGCACCTGTGGAGGCATTAGTTTGCATTTTAAATGCAAATAATAACTCAGAGGTTTCATTTAAATTGGGCCTCATGAACATGGCTTGTAGATATTAAACATTCCATCCAAGTAAAACTATTCCATCTTAGTGGAAGTGACTAGGGCTTGTAATTCTTGCTGCTCAGGAGCATAAGATCTGAGGATAACTGTTCATAGCCAGCCACGCAGACAAATTCAACAGAATATCACCTCTAGTTAACCAACAAGAAGTGGGAAGCAGAGATGTGGTGAGAGTAGTAGTGTGTTATCCTTGGGGGATACGGTTATGAAACAGAGTCAGAGTTCAAGTCCCCAGTACCTGAGGTCAAGCCACTGAAGTACAGACTCAGATTTCAGGACTTGGAATATTAATAATATAATATAATTTTATTATGTAAGTGATATATGAAACAACTTTAAAAACTACAAATCAATTGCATTAGAAATATATAGATTGAAGTTCTCTTTAATATATATAACTATAATACATATAATTATTTGTTCATAATATACATATAAAGTTCTCTTTCATATATAGGAAACAACTTAGAAACTACCAATCAATTGCATATGAGAAATATTTAGATGAAAGTTCTCTTTAATTTATCTTATGTATAATATCACATATATTATACATATATATAAAGTTCTCTTTCACACATACATGAAACAATTAAAAAAAACTACCAATTAGTTGTATATGAGAAAAATACAGATTAAAGTTCGCTTTTGTCAGTTTTCAATACTGCCTTCAGTGATGTTAGTCTGGTAGAGGAGGATGTTTTCTGGTTCTGTATAGAGTTGAGTGGTGATTAGTTGCACTGTTTAGTGGCTTCTCCATGAAAGCACCATTAAACTACCCCTAGATCTGAATGCTCAGAAGTGAGTGGAATACTTTCCTATTTATTGCTCCATTCTAGTTATGGCTCCTAAAATTTAGGCTGAGGAATATCCACTCCCACCCCACCCCCAAATTACCATTAACCTTAAAATGCAAGGGTATTTAGAAATTTGGGCTTTCAGATCTATAAAAGTGAAATGGATTCTTAATAAGTAGATAAACCAAAGACCCAAATACATAATACATTGGAACTTTGCTTAAGTGTCCTCTGGGTTATCTCTTTGAATGTAATTACAAAATGAATGGCATCAGTTACTTAGAAAGTTGACTTCAGTTAGCAAGTCAGATTAAAGCTGCATACCTCCTTAACTAAGGGTTATGCATACATTTCTATTCATAAAATCATAAATTTAGTGTTATATCTTGCTAGCAGGTTTCTGTATTAAAAGATGAGGAAAATTTTATTTTAAAACAACCATTTAATCAATATCCACCCAATTCCAAAGAATAGCTGAAAATAATATATTATTTTAGGTTTAAATAAATATATTCAATTTTGTATATCTCAAATACTGATGGACTTCCATACATTATCGTATTTTACTGATGAAAAAACTGTGACCCAGAGCAAATGCTACTGGAAACCAGATATATTTTGTAAAACACCATTATTCCTCTTTTAGACCAGTGCTATCCAGTAGAACTTTCTGTTTTATCAAATGGAAGACAAGAATTATAACCTTGACCATGTCTAACCATCTCCAAGTAACTTTGTCTAGAATCATATACTAAAAAACAACCTAGAGGGAGTGTAAAAATCCCAAAGAAGGACTTTTCTTTGGGCACATTTTCTAGTTTTTCCAAACAATTCCTCAGGACAATTACTTTAGCAAAATTTATTTCTGGAACATCTTGCCATTTGATTTTTGACAAGTGATGGGTATAGAATAAGGAAGAGATACGAAGAATGACCTTGTATTTCTGATAAAATTACAGTTGGCTTTGGTTCTAAAATTCACAGGATATAGAGGCTCTTGCTTAGCCAGAACTAAAAAGAAACTTGTCTTATTGCCCAACTATATTCCATTCACTTCCAATTGTCAACAGAAATATCTGCTGTTATATGACCAGAAATGTATGTTTTCTTTGCCAACTTGTATGCACAAGTTAAAGCACATCTTGACAGGAAAAATAATGAGAATGGCTCACTCTTTCAGACACTGATTATATAAATTATAGTGAATGGGTAATAAATCTCCTTGGAAGAAGGTCAAATTTTTGCATTGAGATTTGGAGTCTCACAACTGGGCATTTTCATTAATTATTCTTTAATGTGACAGAAGTGAGTCATTTTATATTGTGAGATTTAGTGTCATTACCTTTAAAGTAGAGACAAGGAGACTTATTATAAAGGATTATTATAAATTTGTAAATAAATCACACAAATTGCATAGAGCAGAGATCTGTTGTTTCTTTCATTAAAATGTTTTGTATGAAAAAAATCAGTATATAGAAGCTGAAGTACAAATGAATTTTAACCCTACCATATTTATCACTTTTTGTATCCTATATTGTACTTCTGCCTTGCCCCAAAAAAATATATTGAGCAACAGCAAGAATTTGAATACCAACTGATTTCTAAAATGGTTCAGAATAATTAGGAAATTCATGTGTCAAATTCCTGTTTGTGTCTGTACTGCAAAGGCTAATCAGTTGTTTGTTTGTTTTTAATAAGCAGGCCTTGATTAAAGCCTCTGGCAGCAATAATTAAATAACCCAGTGCTTGAAGGATGCAGGCTCAGATAGTACTTTAGTGTGCTGAAGCCTATAATTAATGCATAGGATGTGTATAAATTAACAGATGAGTGTCATTTACACTAACAGTACAAATGCAGAATGCTTTGGGGAGTAATTACTTTGGTGTTTTCTGTTAGACTTTACATATTATATATTGGGTGATGTTTACAGCATTCTGGTATCTATATATGGTAGAGTATTTGGCAAACTTTTATAGAAAGGGCCAGATAGTAAATATTTTATGATTTTCCAGCCATGTGGTCTCTACTGCAGCTATTAAAGGCTGCCATGTGGTGACAACAATCACAGAAACTTTATAAACTAATTCTGCATATGATTATGTTCTGATAAAACTTTGCTTCAAAAGAACTCAGTGTGCAAAATATTGTTTCCCCATGAGCCTTAGATGCTCATCCCTGACTTAAAAACAAATTCTTAGGAGGTATAATTTACCATATTTGAAAATTTAGTATTAGTTCGGGCAAGATGAGTATAAGCTCTGTGATTACATGACAATTTTCTGAATCTAAATTACTCTGCTTGCTCCTGTATTAATGTTTTAATGACAGATTGAATTTGCCACATGAGCTTGTTTATGAACCAAGTGAGTTATACTTA
Organism: Perognathus longimembris pacificus; assembly: GCF_023159225.1. Classification (NCBI taxonomy): domain Eukaryota; kingdom Metazoa; phylum Chordata; class Mammalia; order Rodentia; family Heteromyidae; genus Perognathus; species Perognathus longimembris. Next base: position 42,798,399 of record NC_063168.1, on the reverse strand, counting down.
CAATAGGTATACATTTTCATGTTCAGTATTGTTTCTTTTGTTTTAATTCTAACAATGACCTCTATTATTAATTGTTGCTCTATTCAATGACATGCTTTAAACTCCTGGAATTCATGGGTACATTAAGAGAATCTCAGTGGTGAACTGCCTAACATGTACTTAGCTGATCTAGGAATTCTAGAACCTGGAAAGACGACATCGACTTAGGGGTTGTTCGAGTTGTGATTTTAGGCAATATTTTTTAAATTAATCGCCAAGGCATATCAGTTATGAGAGATGTTTGAAAAGAAGTCCTTGCCCATGAGCTTGGACATCCTTCAAAGGACACTGTCAGCGTGAGTTTACACTGTGATCATGAGTAGAAAGCGAAACATTTACCTAATAGTTTTATACTAATAAATCTGGGGTGCTTATATTCTTTTTCATTGATTCACAAGATATCAGTATGAACCAAAGATGCTAAGAACATCTGAATAAAGAAATTTTATGTACTTGTTTAATCCAATACTTCTCAGATATATTTCCTTTATTTTGTAAGTCCCATAAATGCAGGTCACCATAACACACACTGGAAAAGCTATCATATAGTTATTTTTTACTATTATATTCCTGTATTGTGGGTATTGCAAAATATGCCCACATATAGAGAAAATATACTCATGTATAGCTGTTTCATTGCATTCTATTTGTGTGACATTATTTTGAATTTTTGCTTACAAAAATTACATAGAAATTACATTTGTAAAATGATTTAGCAGTTTATACTGCATCACAGTTACTTCAATCCATACACATTGACATAGGAGATGCAAAATATATTCCAAACAACAAACATCTCTGATTTGCTCTTTGAAAGACAGCAAGAAGAATATCTGTTGAAGACAGCATCAAGTCACAGAGACTTAAATAACTTTATGCTGAAGGCACTGAGATCTAGTCAGATCCAAACAATTGTCCTCATTGTTGAATATTGCTTAAAATTGTCAAGCAAAACAAAAAAGATTGAACCTATTTGGATAGCTCACCACTTTCCTGTACATATGACTTTTTTTCACATACTATTGAGTAAAAAGGGACAGTCATATTTCCTGACAAAACTTTTCTGGGCAACAATCACCTGAATTCATATAAGCCTTTAATTTCCCAATGTTGCTTTCCTTTGAAGCTATAGTTTTCTTCTACAACCGAGATATTTTTTTTTGTCTAGCTTTGAGCTTGTATGCCAGAGGTATGCCAGAAGTTAACTTCTAAAACTAGATATAAACCTTAATCAAAACTAAATTTACAGCTAGAGAAAATAAACAAGACATTTTTCCTTTCTGGCATCCAGTATTCCTGAAATGGACTAGGCATTCTATACAATTTTGGTAAAGGAATAAATGAACAACTGAATCAAGGGCATTCACTAAATATTTTAGATCAATAATATAAGTGCTAAATTTCCCAATACTAAGAATTGTAACTCAAAACAAGCATGATGGTAATTTCATTTTAATTACTCATTTCAACACCATAATCTCTCCTTGTCCATGCTCTTTAATGACCAATAAGAAACTTTAAGCTAGACAAGATACTATATTCATCCATGATAAACAGATACTAGATAGAAAGAATATTTTATCAGAGTGGCCAGATTATACTGTGGAGTCAATTTTAGTACTTTGTGGAATAAGATGCCACCAACAGAATTCCAACATCATAAAAATTCAAGAGCACTAGAGCAAAATAAACAAAAATTCATATGCTTATAGAACCAATGCTGTAAAACATATTGTTTTTTTAAATAAAATATAAATTATAAAATAGGTTTTACTGCATCCTTTCTAAAATATTTTCCTTCCATTAGTGTAAAGGGGGTAGTTAGAATGTCCATCACTGTAAGTATCAATTTTACATGTCTGTATAATCCATAATGCATTAATTTTATTTATTTGGAGAGGCACCATGGAAACTATGATCTATATTACTATATATTTATATACATTCATATGTATGTATGCATTTGTAAAATTAAAATTTTGCTTTTCTCAAAATAGATGCTACAATATCCTCTCCATAAAATTTTAACAATTATTAATTTTAATTGAGAATATATTAATATTTCAAAACAGTTCTTAGAACATGCTTACAATGTATAAATAACACATTTCCCTTCAATGAAAAAAATAAGTTTTTTTCACTAAATGTAATATAGGTTTTCTTTAATGCACATACTTAATGCATTGATTTTAACATTTTCATCATCATATGAAAATTGCCTATTATTAAAGAATTAGGCATTCTTTCATGGCAATAAAGAGATATCCAACACTTCACAAAGTGAAATCACATATTAATATTGATATTTATATGTATGAATTGTTGTTAATTTCTAAATACTCTTGGTAAGAAAGACAGCAAGGAAACAAATTAAATCACTGAATTTCGTGACCAAATTGTATAAGACAAGTAATTATAATCTCAGACACCTAAACGTTTAATATAATTTTAATTGTTGGAATAAAATATCACCTGATAGGTTACTAAGATGTGTAATAATGGCTAATGCTTGTTTTAAACAGAACTATATTAAGAGCTAAAGTTTCCAGTATTAATAGGAAGATTAACCACATGTACTTGCTCATTTGAGATTCAGTGGCTATCCTAGATTTATTGTAATCAATCTCAATGCTTCGGAATTCAACAGTATCAAAAAGAACGTTGAGGGGCTGGGAATATGGCCTAGTGGTAGAGTGCTTGCCTCTTATACATAAAAACTCTGGGTTCAATTCCCCAGCACCACATATATAGAAAAGACCAGAAGTGGTACTGTGGCTCAAGTGGCAGAGTGCTAGCCTGGAGCAAAAAGAAGCCAGGGACAGTGCTCAGGCCCTGAGTTCAAGCTCCAGGACCGGCAAAATAAATAAATAAATAAATAAACAAACAAACAAACAAATAAATAAATAAATGTAATTTTTTTTTAAAAAAGAAGAACTCTGAGGACCCAGGGAGCACCTAATACTCACTGCTCTATTTACTTCAGAGTAAGCTTCTATGGTACTAACAAGAGTTAAGAACATTTTAAACTTCAGAGCAGCTACTGGCAATTTTCTTTTTGGCACAGTTGATAGTTGAACCCAATTACTTTTGTCTATCCTTCATGGTCAAGGTACACAGCTACCTCACAGATTGAGACAATTTTAATAAAAATTAGTAACTAATTTGCAAGCAAAGACAATAAAAACATCATGCTTTCTCCAGGATAATTCCTAAAACACAGAGGTTCTCAAGAAAGTGTTTCCATGAATTCAGTAGATGCAGGCTCCAACTTTAGATCTGCTATGGTAGAACACCAATGCCCTGCTGAGGAGGCAGAGAAAACCTACTAGATCTATTCTGTCCAGATCTTACTAATAAGCAAGTTTGAGTTCAGTACTGCATGGGCCGGAAGATAGTGGGAAGGTCCTGAGAACACTTAACTATTTTCAAAATCTTATTGAATTTATTTGAATTGTAAGTAAAAGTAGTTTAGCTCATATTGACATTTCCAAAGTAACAGATGGAGCTCAAAAGAAAAGGAAATAAGACCACCATATTCAAATACACAATACTATGTTAAGCAAGTATTTAATCCGACAGAAAGACTGAAAAGCACGTTTAATTTTAAATGTCTCTCATTGGGTTACTTACCTTCTAAATCAATTGTGATGTTTCCAAGAAGCAGAAAATGACATCAACAGATAGATAAAGTGGGCTGACCAGTTTACATATACTCATACTGAAACATACACTTTAAAAGATCATTAGGAATAGAGTTAGTGAAATCACACTAAAGAACATGAGAGTAGAGCAGGCCACAGTTCTGATTGGGAAATCTGCTTCATCTCCAGAATGAGTATGCCACCTTTATTTACCCTTCTTTCTGGTGCAATCCAAGCATCTTTTTGTGTTTTCCCCATTGCAACAAGATTCTGAGCAGTTATATGGTATAATTTTCCTTACTATTCAGGCCTTCATTTTCCATATGCTATAATTTTCCTTACTATTCAGGCCTTCATTTTCCTATGAGCTTCTCACTGTTTCTGCAAGGGAAGAGTTTCCTAACATACATCTTGGGGGAAAACACTGGGAGCTCAACTTCCCTGGAGAGCTTTTACTTGCACAGCTAGAACTTGCCATGCACTAATGTTTGCTAACCTTGCATTTTACACGTCAGATATTCTTACAGATGAGTAGTTCCACAGCCACAAATGGTCTTTCTTTGATATTATTTATGTATGCTGTGTTGCATCTATTTCCCTTCCAAGTGTGTTTGTGAAGAGGATATTTTGACAAGACTGTAGTTCAAATGGAGTTTGCACCATCTTCTTGCTAACTTCTATCAGTGAGAAGCTAGAGAGAATAATTACACATGGATGTGCATAAAAGCACAAGTCATGCATACAGAACAATAACATGAAAACCATCTCCTAGCATAATGTTTCAGGAAAAATATAAATGCCCCCAGCATTTGTTTCACTTCGTTTCCAAAAGGAGTGGGAAAAGTGATTGTACAATGTATTTTGATTATGTCTATAAATCTATATCCCTGTCAAGTAATTAGCTTCATAAGTAGAAGTATTTATATTATTTAAAGGAGAAAATGGAAATATATTGTTTAAAGTAATCAACAGTAATTAAAAGATAAAATTTTATAAGTTTGTCATACTAAATTCTTTGTTCTCATCAATTTCTCAGCTATTTATCTCACAGTTCGGACAAACTCTCATGGAAGAAATAAATTATCTCAGTGAATCCCAATTAATCACACATGTTTTCCCACCCACTTCAAAAGAAATGTGCTTTTTACCTGATTTGTA